>NC_086452.1:439402576-439702576 GCF_028390025.1 Pseudophryne corroboree
CTGCCAGGGACCCTCATCGGCCAGCTCTGCAGGTATCATGCACTATCATGCCTGCAACTTGCCATAGGCAGTGGTAAGCAAACTGTATTATATAGTTGTGGAACTATCAGTCCCAGCAGGGTGTATTGGGGGAACAGGCACATAACCTGCACACACATACACACAGCCTGGACACACAGCTACAAAAAAACAAAAAAAATAATTATAACAATTTATATATATTATTATTTTTTTTATTTTTTTAGTCCATGGGGGCCCCCTGCTCTATAGTACTCCAGGCCTCCCGGGGCCTTAATCCGGCTCTGCTGCCACAGCCTAACCCTCCCTCCCTGCAGGCTAACCTTAACCTCTCCTGTCCACAGCCTGACCCTAATCCTCTCTCCCGTAGCCTAAACCTAATCCTCGCTCCCCGCAGCCTGACACTAACCCTCCCTCCTGCAGCCTAAACTTAACACTCCCTCTCCGCAGCCTAACCCTAACCTCCCCTGCCCACATCCTGACCCTAACCCTCCCGCAGCCTAACCCTAACCTCGAGCGTCGGGATCCCAACTACATCCCCTGAGGACGGCCATAATAGATAAAAATAATTGAAGTAAAATACTTTGGGGTTGATGTATCAAAGCTTGGAGAGATTTACAGTGCAGAGAGATAAAGTGCCAACCAATCAGCTGTCATTTTTTAAACACAGCCTGTAACATGGCAGTTAGCAGCTGGTTGGTTGGTTGGTTGGTTGGTTGGTTGGTTGGTTGGTTGGTTGGTTGGTTGGTACTATATCTCTCTCCAAACTTTGATAAATCCCCTTGAATGGGTGCTGAGTTCTGTCAGGCATGAGCACTCATTCCTCTCCTATGCTGAGGAAATATGTAACTGGCTTTAAACAAGTACATGAGTTGTAATCCTCACTACAGAAGAATGTGCTGACATCACTTACAGTACACAGAGGGCTGGGAAGTCATGTGGAGAAAATGGAAGAGAGCAGTGTCTGATGTAACCTGACTGCCTGACAGCGGGAAACTGCACATGCTGCACCAGAAAAGCTGCGTGAACCTTATTTTATGCAGAATATGTGACAATGGTGGGTGCACAGATACGCTTCTTCCTCCCTATTTACTGAAAGTGATCGTTTCCTCAGCATCTCCTCAGGAGTCCTAATAAGCTGACAAGTACGCAGTAACTGGCATAGTTTCATTTCTTTATATACAGTAGTGTGTTATTGTTTTTTAAATGACATGTGGAAAAGATGTACCAAGTCGTAGAGAGAGACATAAAGTGGAAAGAGTTAAAGTACCAACCTAACTGCCATGTTACAGGCTGTGTTTGAAAAATGACCTGATTGGTTGGTACTTTATCCCTGCTCCTTCCTCACTGACCTGCGAATCGTGGCAATTTGCTGCTATGGGGGCGGGGCTTAATGGCCTGTTATTCTCTCCCCCCCGCCGATGTCACCTGCAGCGTCTCCTCATCTGGCATCTACCGGAGAGAAGACCCACGAAGTCAGTAAGTACGCAGTAGATTGTACGATTGTTTATTTCTTTTTTAAACGGATTTCCTACTTTTCTGCAAAAGTGAAACTAAAATCCAAAGTCCAGATTTAAATCCCCTGCACATGTGACAATCAGCACTGTGCGTTTGCAGTCTTGTTAGTAGGTGTAATAATATTTTATAAGTACAGTGCGTGTATGGGGGGGGGGGGGGGGGGGGAGGGGGCTGGGAACAGTGGTGTGTCTAGACAATTTGGCTCCCAGTGCGAAATTTTAAAATGCGCACGCCCCCTTTTGTCATAAAAAAATGCCCCCCCACCCCCACACCCTCAGATATAAAAAATACAAATTTGCGCACACCTGAGGCGTGCTCCCTGCGAGGGGGTGTGACATCGCTAAAATAGGCGTGGTATCACTAAAATGGGCGTGTCCTCACAGGAAAAGACTACCTTACACTCCAGTTTTTGACCCAGCACCAACAGACCTTGGCCACCACAGGGAAAAAAACTAATTCCACCATATTAAGCCCCACAGTAATGCCCCCTGCACCATATTATGCCATATACCGCAATGCCTGTGATACATTATGCCCTGCAGTAAAGCTTCTAATTACTTTTAAATTACCTGTTGGTTGCCAAGAATTTTATGTGCTGGGTGTCATGCTCGTTGCCAGGGGTTTGGGTGTCATGCTTGTTGCCAGGGGTTTCATGCGCAGGGTGTCATGCTCGTTGCCAGGGGTTTCATGCACTGGGTGTCAGTGTCAATAACAGTCAGAAAGGTAGGAAGGCCCTGCTCGCAATCTTACACTCTATGGATGAGCCACCCTCCACGATGCCTGCAGCTAGATCAGACCATCAAGAGTTTTGCCAGTGCAGTACGAACAGCTGAAAATAATTGAATAAAGGAATCGGAGGCTGGGGGTGAGCCAGGCAAGCTTAATGCTGCATAGCTCTGAGCAATGGTTTACAAACTTCATATATGAAAACAAAATCCCCAAATCAGTTATTCATTTCTGATTTCTCTACAATTCTGTGAGAAATAGAATATCTCCAAAACATATATAGGATATGAGGGATAGTCATAACTGGAAAGATTTTATTAGGAATAACGATGGCCACCAATGTGGTACCCATCAATGGTGATTGTGCCACAAACCATCGATGGCCAGTATCTATCTATTCAGTGTAGTGCCATTGATGGTTTTATTATTATTTATTACTATTATTAGCAGTTTCTTATATAGCGCAGCATATTCCATTGCACTTTACAATTAGAACAACAGTTATAGAACAAAACTGGGCAAAAACAGACATAGAGGTAGGAAGGCCCTACTCGCAAGCTTACAATCTATAGGGAAATAGGCATTGATACACAAGGATAGATTCTATCTATTGTATAATGGTCCACCAGATTGCTAGGTTCTTAATGGGTTGTATGATATGATCACCCAGCAATGTTGGAAGACAAAATATGTAATGTTATGTGTACTGTACAGAGAGGATGTAATTAGATAGGGAAGCATTGAAGGTTTATGCGGATGGGTCTGGAATTTGATAGACTTGTCTGAAGAGATGAGTTTTCAGGGAACTTTTAAAGGTTTGGAGACTAGAGTTGAGTCTTATTGTGCGTGGGAGGGCATTCCACAGAGTGGGTGAAGCCCGGATAAAGTCCTGTAATTTTGAGTGGGAACAAGTAATACATGTGGATGAGAGACGCAGATCTTGTGCAGAGCGGAGAGGTCTGGTAGGGAGATATTTTGAGATGAGTGAAGAGATCTATATTTTATATTGAAAATGGTAGAATACGAGTAACCAGTGGAGGGACTGACTGAGCGGATCAGCAGACGAAGAACGTCTGTCGAGGAAGATTAGCCTCGCAGCTGCATTCAGAATGGATTGTAGTGGTGAGAGTCTATGTTTGGGAAGACCAGTAAGGAGACTATTACAATATTCAATGCGGGAGATGATGAGAGCAAGGATTAGAGTTTTTGCAGTGTCTTGTTTAAGATAAGGATGTATTTTGGATATGTTTTTTTATGTGCATGTAACATGATATAGAGACAGATTGAATGTGTGGAACAAAGGACAGTTCAGAGTCAAGAATGACACCTAGGCAGCGTGCTTGTGAGGTAGGGTGGATAGTCGCATTGTCAACAGTTATGGAGATATCAGGTTGGTAACTACTCTTGGCTGGCGGGAAAATAATTAATTCTGTTCGGGAAATGTTGAGTTTGAGGTGGCGAGATGTCATCCAAGATGAAATGGCAGACAGGCATTCAGTGACACGAACCAATACAGATGGTGATAAATCTGGGGAGGATAAGTAGATGAGTATCATCAGCGTACAAATGATACTGACATCTGAAGGAGCTGATTAGTTTACCAAGAGATGTGTTAGATTGAGAAAAGCAGAGGACCTAAGACTGAGCCTTGCTGTACTCCAACTGATAGAGGTAGAGAAGAGGAGGTAGAATCAGAGAAGTGAACACTGAAAGAGTGATTAGATAGGTAGGATGAGAATTAAGTAAGGGCTGTGTCCTGAAGACCTAGGGATTGTAGTGTTTGTATGAGAAGAGAGTGGTCAACAGTGTCAGAAGCAACAAGAGATCTAGAACAATAAGAAGTGTGTAATGGATTTTCGATCTAGCAGTGACCAGATCATTCACTAGTTTGGTCAGTGCCGTCTTTGTGGAGTGTTGGGCACGAAAGCCTGACAGAAGTGGGTCTAATAAGTTGTGGAAGTTAAGAAAGTGTGTAAGGCGAGTGTAGGCAAGTCTCTCAAGTAGCTTTGAGAGACATGGGAGCTGAGAAATGGGACGTTAGTTAGAGAGAGTGTTTTGGTCAGAATTGTATTTTTCAAGAATGGAAGTAATCATTGCTTGCTTAAACAGAGAAGGAAAGATACCAGTAGAGAGAGAGATTACAGATTTGAGTTAAGGTTGGGATAAGCACATGAGACAAAGTTTTACTGTCTTGTGATGGTATCGGATCAAGAGGAGAGGTAGTGGAGGATGAAAAAGTGCTGATACTTCATCTTCACTTGTGGGATCAAATGTAGAGAAAGTGACAGAAGGTTCAGGTAGGGAATTGAGCAGGTCACTGGCTGAGTTAGAGCATACCATCTCATCTCGGATTTTATCAATCTTATCGTTGAAGTAGGAAGCAAGTTCTTGTGCACGGATAGTAGCTAGTGGGGAAGGTGAGGGAGGGTAAAGAAGTGATTTAAATGTATTAAAAAGACGCTTGGGGTTGGTGGCATGGGAAGAGATGAGAGATTGGAAATATGTTTGTTTGGCAGTGTCCAGAGCCTGACGATAGGAGTGGTAGGTGGTCTGATATGTGAGAAAGTCACTTGGATTCTGAGATTTGCGCCACTGACGTTTTACTTTATGTGACAGTTTTTGTAGGTATCTTGTTCCTTCAGAGTGCCACGATTGGCATCTAAGCCTACGTGGAGTGTGATGGGTAGCTACAGCCACTTCATCAAGGGCACGCTCTAGAGTCTGGTGCAGGTGGGATACAGCAGTCTCAGGTGTGGTAAATGTAGAAATTGGTGAGAGCAGTTGTTGCAGAGAAGTGGAAAGTTGTTGAAAATTTAAATTGTTAGTATTTCTGCGGGTTAGCGGAGGCTTGCTTGTTTTTAGTGTCATAGAGTTTAGAGTAATGAAGGAGATTGAGAAGGTCATCTGGTTGTAATCAGAGAGAGGGAAAGGAGTGTTAATGAATTCAGAAACTGAGCAGAGCCTGGTGAACACAAGATCAAGGCAGTGGCCCTCCTGGTGAGTAGAGTAGTCTGTTAGGGTCTCCTGTCCTGTGCTGCCACGTCGTCATGGCAACCGGGAGACAAGTGCTAGTGGAGTAACCTGAGCGCAGCTGATACTCCGGTTCGGGTCTTTTGCTGTGCAGTGGTTATAGGCTCTGTGCACGGCAGGGGATCCGGTGCTGGTTTTTGTGCTCACAGTCTGTGAGGTCTGAGTGGGGCGTGGACAGCACCTGCTTTATAAGGCCTCTTTTCAGGGTAAGCAGATGCTGCTGAATCTTTGTTGGTTAGTCAGTTCATGAAAGTTAGCCAGTACTGTGTAGCTTTGTATTTGTTTGTTGCTTACTGCAAATAGGCCTGGGGATTTGGTATTACACTCTGCCAATCCAGACCTAGCAGTAAGACTGGAGTCAGTCGTTTAGCTTGCTGGGGTTCTGTTACTACTCTGTGAACTTAGCAAGTTTGCGGCTGTATTCTAAGACTTGCCTGTCTAATCCTGTCTCACTGTGCTAGGTGTCAGGGGTCAGTTTAGTGGCAGTAAGCTAAAACCTGTGCACTGCAAGTGAGAATTAGGATTGTGGAGATTCTCCTTGTGTCTATCATTCCATCTCTGACCAAGGAGTTTACTGCCACACCCGTTGGTAACCCTTTAGGGTTTTGCTGTTGCCCTTAGCAACAGCATTTCGGGTTCTCTACGTATTAAAACACAACATCTTGCTTTTCCATCTGAGCAGTTCTAATACAAGGGAGATACCCAGTTCCTTAGCCTCTGGGCTTCTCTGTTCACTTTGTGTGTATTTTGTTACCCTATCACCTTCTGTGTACGTTATGTCATATCCCCCAGTTTGTCTGTGAGTCCATCTGTTTTGCATAACAGTTCAAACACCAGTACATTCCTGCAGACACTGGAGTGCATAACAGTTCTGACACCAGTACTTTCCTGCAGGCACTGGTGTGCATAACATATTCAGCAGCCTAATACTCCTGTTGAAATTTTGTGGGAATATGGAGCATACCCCTCAAAATACGTTGCAACAGGTGGTCGATCAGGTGCAGGTCCTGACTCGACAATTTAATGATTTGTCCATTAAAATGCACACCTCCCAGGCTGCTGGCGGAGCTCCCGCAGCAGCAGCACCTGCAGGGGTTAAGGAGCCGAAAGTAAATCTCCCGGATCGTTTTTCTGGAGATCGCTCGCAGTTCTTTTGTTTCAAGGAGAGCTGCAAGCTATACTTCCGGCTTAGGCCTCAGTCTTCTGGGTCGGAGATTCAGCGGGTGGGCATAGTGATTTCCTTGCTACAAGGAGACCCACAGGTCTGGGCATATGGGTTGCAGCCTGACTGTCCGTCGCTTAAAAGTGTTGATGCTTTTTTTACGGCACTGGGCATGTTGTATGATGACCCTGACAAGACGGCCTCAGCCGAGGCTCAGATTTCGATCCTTAAGCAAGGGCGAAGGCCAGTTGAGGTTTACTGTACGGAGTTTCGGAGGTTGGCCCATGATACCCAGTGGAATGACCCAGCCCTGAGACACCAGTACCGAAGAGGTCTTTCTAACCAGATAAAGGACCAACTGGTACAATATTCCTTGCCTGATAGCTTGGATCAGCTCATGCAATTATCCATCCGGGTGGATAGACGGCTGAGAGAGCGTAGGCTTGAAAGGGAGACTGAGATTTCCTTCCTTCCCAAGGGAACCTCAGACTCTGAGGAATTTTCTGAGGAGCCTATGCAGATTGGGGCTACCCGCCTCTCCTCGCGTGAGAAGACGCGGAGGAGACAGCAGGGGTTGTGTTTGTACTGTGGGAATAAAGGTCATGTGGTAGTATCATGCCCAGAAAAGCCGGAAAACTTCAGGGCCTGAGGGTGATGGGAAATATCCTGTCAGGCCAGAAGTCAGAATTTCCCAAGAAGACTTTTATCATTCCGGTGACCTTGAAGATCCTCGGTCAAACTGTCAAGACTGAGGCCTTTGTGGACAGTGGGGCCGACGGGGTTTTTATGGACCGCCAATTCGCCCTGAAACACTCTGTTCCCTTAGTACCCTTGGCATCGGAAATTGAGATTTGTGGGTTAAACGGGGAACCATTATCCCAAGGTAAAATTACCTCTTGCACTAGCCAGATTTCTTTGTTTATTGGAGCCACACACTCTGAAAAATTGTCCTTTTATGTGACTGTCTGTACTTTTGCCCCATTGGTGTTGGGGTTACCCTGGTTAAGGGCCCACAATCCTCAATTTGACTGGGTCTCTGGGGAGATTCTTAGTTGGGGTACTGATTGTTTCAGGAGTTGCTTGAGCCTTCCAGTCAGGCTCTCGCAGCTAAGTTTGCCAGGATTGCCAGGGTGTTATGCAGATTTTGCGGACGTGTTCTCCAAAAAAGTTGCAGAGGTACTACCTCCCCATCGCCCCTATGACTGTGCCATTGATTTGTTGCCAAATGCTAAGCTTCCCAAGAGCAGGTTGTACTCCCTGTCACGTCCTGAGACTCAGGCTATGGCAGAGTACATTCAGGAGAACTTGGCTAAGGGATTTATCAGACCTTCACAGTCTCCAGTTGGGTCGGGGTTCTTCTTCGTGGGTAAAAAGGACGGTTCGTTGCGACCCTGCATCGACTTCAGGGAATTGAACAGTATCACGATTAAAAACTCATACCCACTGCCTCTCATTTCGGTCTTGTTTGACCAGCTTCGTACTGCCACCATTTTTTCTAAGATTGACCTACGCGGTGCGTACAATCTAATCCGAATAAGAGAGGGGGATGAATGGAAGACTGCCTTTAATACCCACTCAGGGCATTATGAATATTTGGTGATGCCTTTTGGGCTCTGTAATGCCCCGGCAGTCTTCCAGGATTTCATGAATGATGTGCTCAGGGAATATTTGGATAGATTCTTAGTTGTATACTTAGATGACATCCTAATCTTCTCCCATTCCCTGGAGGAACATCAGAAGCATGTACGCTTAGTCCTCCAGAAACTCAGAGACCACCGGCTTGGGGCGAAGCTGGAGAAGTGCGAATTTGAAGTTCAGCAAATCGCATTTCTAGGATATATTATCTCCCCAGAAGGTTTCCAAATGGAGGGTTCCAAGGTACAGGCAGTCCTGGATTGGGTGCAGCCCACTAGTTTGAAGGCGCTTCAGCGTTTCCTGGGCTTTGCGAATTTTTATAGACGATTTATCGCTGGATTTTCGTCTATAGTGGCGCCCTTGGTGGCACTCACTAAGAAAGGGGCGGATGTTGCTCACTGGTCTTGTGAGGCTAAAGCGGCTTTTGCCCGTCTCAAAAGGGCATTTGTTTCGGCCAAGGTGCTGCGACACCCAGATCCAGAGCGTCCTTTTGTGGTGGAGGTGGATGCCTCTGAGATGGGTATTGGGGCAGTGCTTTCTCAGATGGGAGTGTCTGATAATCGCCTTCATCCCTGTGCTTACTTTTCCCGTAAATTTTCGCCTGCCGAAATGAATTATGACGTGGGTAACCGGGAATTGTTGGCTATTAAGGATGCACTCGAGGAGTGGAGACACTGGCTTGAGGGGGCTAAGTTTGTGGTCTCAATTCTCACTGACCATAAGAATCTGGCATATTTAGAGTCAGCGAAGCGTCTCAATGCCAGGCAGGCACGATGGGCTTTGTTTTTTGCTCGCTTTAATTTTTTGATAACATATCGCCCTGGGTCAAAAAACATCAAGGCTGATGCGCTCTCGCGGAGTTTTGCTCCAATCCAGGAGACCACCGAGGAGCCGTTGCCCATTGTTTCCCCATCATGTATTAAAGTGGGCATTACCCAGGACCTCTTATCATTAGTCCTTAGAGCACAGGAGCAGGCTCCTCCAGACCTTCCGGTAGGTCTTTTGTTTGTGCCTCCTAGGTTAAGACAGCAAGTGTTCCTGGAATTCCATGCCAAGAAGTCGGCAGGTCACCCGGGTATTGCCAGAACTCGGGAGTTGCTATCTAGGGCGGTGTGGTGGCCCTCGGTGGCTAAGGATGTGGATCAGTGGGTTCGGGCATGTGACATCTGTGCCCGAAATAAGA
This sequence comes from Pseudophryne corroboree, assembly GCF_028390025.1. NCBI lineage: Eukaryota > Metazoa > Chordata > Amphibia > Anura > Myobatrachidae > Pseudophryne > Pseudophryne corroboree. The sequence goes on from NC_086452.1 coordinate 439,411,849, forward strand.
CTCCTAGAGGGGTTCCTGTTGGCCCATTACATCCACTCTCTATCCCATCTAAGCCATGGACCCACATTTCAATGGATTTTGTGGTGGACTTGCCCAAATCCTCGGGGATGACAGCCATCTGGGTTGTCGTTGACAGGTTTTCGAAGATGGCGCACTTCGTTCCACTGGTTGGGCTGCCATCAGCCAGACGCCTGTCTGAATTATTTATGCTGCATGTTGTGCGTCTCCACGGGTTGCCACTTGATGTGGTCTCTGACCGCGGATCCCAGTTTGTGGCCAAATTCTGGAGGGCATTTTGTTCCGATCTCCAGATTTCTGTCAGCTTGTCGTCAGGCTACCATCCGCAGTCTAATGGGCAGACTGAAAGGGTGAACCAGTCCTTGGAGCAGTTCCTCAGGTGTTATGTCTCCAAGTGTCAGACTGACTGGGTTGCTCATCTGTCCATGGCGGAGTTTGCCTATAACAACGCGGCTCACTCTGCTACAGGGATCTCTCCCTTCCTTTGTGTGTATGGGCATCATCCTAAGGCCAATTCTTTTGACCCCCTGGACTCCACGCCTGGTGGTTCCTCTGTGGTTTCGGTCCTTAGAGGTATTTGGCGGAAAGTGAAGAAAGCCCTTGTGTCTGTGTCATTAGTGACCAAAAGGATTTTTGATAAGCGGAAAAGACCCTGCAGCTTCAAATTAGGAGACTTCGTCTGGTTGTCTACCAAGAATTTGAAGTTGAGACAGCCATCTCATAAGTTAGGGCCCCGGTTCATCGGCCCTTATAAGATCACCAGGGTTATCAATCCGGTGGCATTTCAGTTAGATCTGCCCCGTTCTTTGGGTATCAATAAAACATTTCATTGTTCCCTTTTAAAACGGGCGATTAGTAATCCTTCTTCCAGTGGAAGACCTTCCCCTCTTCTGATACGTGGCCAGAGGGAGTTTGTTGTTGAAAGGATTCTTGACTCCAAGGTGGTTCGGGGTCGGCTGTCATTTTTGGTGCACTGGAAGGGGTATGGCCCGGAGGAGCGGTCGTGGGTGCGCAGTTGTGATCTTCATGCCCCCAGACTGATACGCTCTTTCTTCTCGCAGTTCCCCGATAAACCCGGTAGTAGGGGTTCTTTGACCCCTCGTCAGAGGGGGGGTACTGTTAGGGTCTCCTGCCCTGTGCTGCCACGTCGTCATGGCAACCGGGAGACAAGTGCTAGTGGAGTAACCTGAGCGCAGCTGATACTCCGGTTCGGGTCTTTTGCTGTGCAGTGGTTATAGGCTCTGTGCATGGCAGGGGATCCGGTGCTGGTTTTTGTGCTCACAGTCTGTGAGGTCTGAGTGGGGCGTGGACAGCACCTGCTTTATAAGGCCTCTTTTCAGGGTAAGCAGATGCTGCTGAATCTTTGTTGGTTAGTCAGTTCATGAAAGTTAGCCAGTACTGTGTAGCTTTATATTTGTTTGTTGCTTACTGCAAATAGGCCTGGGGATTTGGTATTACACTCTGCCAATCCAGACCTAGCAGTAAGACTGGAGTCAGTCGTTTAGCTTGCTGGGGTTCTGTTACTACTCTGTGAACTTAGCAAGTTTGCGGCTGTATTCTAAGACTTGCCTGTCTAATCCTGTCTCACTGTGCTAGGTGTCAGGGGTCAGTTTAGTGGCAGTAAGCTAAAACCTGTGCACTGCAAGTGAGAATTAGGATTGTGGAGATTCTCCTTGTGTCTATCATTCCATCTCTGACCAAGGAGTTTACTGCCACACCCGTTGGTAACCCTTTAGGGTTTTGCTGTTGCCCTTAGCAACAGCATTTCGGGTTCTCTACGTATTAAAACACAACATCTTGCTTTTCCATCTGAGCAGTTCTAATACAAGGGAGATACCCAGTTCCTTAGCCTCTGGGCTTCTCTGTTCACTTTGTGTGTATTTTGTTACCCTATCACCTTCTGTGTACGTTATGTCATATCCCCCAGTTTGTCTGTGAGTCCATCTGTTTTGCATAACAGTTCAAACACCAGTACATTCCTGCAGACACTGGAGTGCATAACAGTTCTGACACCAGTACTTTCCTGCAGGCACTGGTGTGCATAACATAGTCAGACCATTGGGTGAGCCCAAGAGAGGAGGTTAGAGAAAGGAGTTTGGAGGCATGAACAGATTGTGGACTGTCAAGAGCTATATTGAAAGCGCCCATAATGATGGTGGAGATGTCAGAGGATAAGAAGTGTGGGAGCCAGGCAGAAAAATCTTCTATCATCAATGTTTTATCGTCTATGTTTTTGCGGCTGCCTCTGCTTCTGACTTAGAGCCGGGGGTGGGGCTGAGCTGCAAGCAGCAGTTCAGCCTGTGAAAGAGGCGGGACATCCCATTTCCGACTCTAACACACAGTGTAAGAGGAGGGGGCAGTGCAGGGCTGCCGGCTGACAGCTTAGCAGCTCTGTACAGCAGCAGCCCATAAATTAATGGAGAAAAACAGAAAATAATTGGGCACACAGCTACCATCGATTGCTGGAAACCATGTGGTTCTCCACCATCAATGGTAAAAAAAAAGAGAAAAAATCAAAATCAGTCATAAACCATTGTTGAACTGGAATCATTGATGTTCGATGGCCACCCCTAATTAAGAACAATAATAAAATAGTAGAACAATTCTTACCTTTTTCGATGGCATTGATCCCCATAGATGGCTGACACAGTGGAGCTTTCTTCTCCCATTTCCCCTCATCGCTGTTGTATATTTCCACAGATGCCAGCGGGCACTGCTCAGAATTCATGCCACCAATCACCAGGACCTGTTTACCCACGGCCACCGCAGCCGCCCCGGCCCGGGGAGTAGGGAGTGGAGGTAGCACAGCCCATGTTTGTGAAACCACATCCAGCATTTCCACCGTGTCCAAAGGCAGTCCAGATTTACTACATCCTCCCATGACAAACAAGCAGCCATCTTGGTATACTGGTGTGCAGTAAACTCGGCAGGTTGGCATTGAAGGGAATACCTCCCAGTAGAGGGACAAGACGCCACTGGAGGCCATTATAGAAACCGGCATTGTAGTTAAGTAGAGATGTGTTATACCGGGCAGCCAACGAAGGGTAAAGATCCCATTTATAATTACAAGCCGCAGCTCCCAAGGAGTAAATAATATTATTCAACATCTGTTTACCTCAGGCAGAAATCAATATATCCAGTAGAGTTCTCCAACGCTGATCAATCCTCAGTAAACATAAAGGTCAGAGACCGAGGATGAACAGTGGCCGTGCACTTGATGTCCTCAGCTTGAGCGAGACATTAGGCTTTTGCTCTAGAGAAAAGAGAAAGAAATCAATACAACAAGGAAAAGAAACCTTGTTAGCCAGAAAAGTACAGCAGACACACACAAAATCAAAGGTGATTTATAAGTAATTCAGGATTCTTCTGTAGAGGTCATTTACTAAGCTACAGGGCCATGCAGCAGATGCATCTACAGTACTTGCCCACGTGACTTATACATAGGTCTACATTCCAATTCTGGGAACTGTGACCCCTACTATCAGTAGGCACCATGTACCGGTCCATTTGGAAAATCATGTGGTAGAAATTTGCAATCATTTGATAAAAATTCTGCAGCTTCACACATTTTAGCATTAGAAATTTTTCACCATATTTTTATCTCAAACCTTATTTGATCCTTATTACTTTGTAAGGATATCCTTATGTCTATCCCATGCGTGTTTAAATTGCTCTACTGTTTTAGCCTCTACCACCACTGATGGGAGGCTATTCCACTTGTCCACTACCCTTTCTGTGAAGTTATTTTTCCTCAAATTTCCCCTGAACCTCCCCTCCTCTAGTCAGTGGCGCCAAGAGAGGGGGGGAGAGGGTACAAATTACCTAGGCCCAGGTCTGATAGAAGGGCCCAATGGGGGCCCAGGTCCACACCTCCTGTGATTAGGCCATGCACCCTTAAAAGTACTGAGCCCAGCCAGGCTCTCTACTGCCCTGGCTGGGAGTCATGCCATGCACCTGTGAGTGGGTGCTTCTCATGTGCTAGACATGCCCCCAAAGAGATGTGGCAATGCCCCCAGCATGCTGTGGTCACACCCCTTCCAGGGAGGGTGGGGGGCCCAGGAAGTTGTTGTACCAGGGCCCAAGATTTCTCGGTATCCGGACTCCAGGTCGACAGCACAAAGGTCGACACACCTTAGGTCGACGCCAATTGGTCGACACACCTTAGGTCGACATGGACAAAAGGTCGACAGGAACAAGGTCGACATGGAAAAAGGTCGACATGGGTTTTTCACAATTTTTTTCTTTTTTTTAACCTTTTCATACTTAACGATCCACGTGGACTACGATTGGAACGGTAAAGTGTGCCGAGCGAAGCGGTAGCGGAGCGAAGGCACCATGCCCGAAGCATGGCGAGCGAAGCGAGCCATGCGAGGGGACGCGGTGCACTAATTGGGGTTCCCGGTCACTCTACGAAGAAAACGACACCAAAAAAACATAAAAAACTCATGTCGACCTTTTTCCATGTAGACCAGGTTCCTGTCGACCTTTTGTCCATGTCGACCTAAGGTGTGTCGACCAATTGGCGTCGACCTAAGGTGTGTCGACCTTTGTCCTGTCGACCCTCAGTCCCAGACCCAGATTTCTCTTGGCAGCCCTGCCTCTAGTCTCAGTACATGTCCTTGTGTCCTATTGCTTCTCTTCATTTGAAGAATGTTTCCCTCCTGGACTTGGTTAAAAACCCTAGGTATATGTGATAGTTTCTATCATGTTACCCGTTCTCTGCTCCAAACTATACATATTGAGATTTTTTGCCACCACAGAAACGGGTAAATTTACTAAGGAGGGAGTTTTTTTTTAAGAACTGGTGATGTTGCTCATAGCAACCAATCAGATTCTACTTAATATTTATCTAGTTGCTTCTAGAAGATAATGGAATGTTATTGGTTGCTATGTGCAACATCACCAGTTCTAAAAAAAAACCTCCCACCTTAGTAAATGTATCCCTATGGGCCTGTTTCATAGATGGACGCTAATGGTATTGAAAACCCCATAGTTACAGTAATTATGAGTGCCTGATATCATTATCTTCTGTAGGACTATTTTAGATAAAGCCTTCCCAAAAGTAGTGATTTATATTAAATAACCAAAAGGCATACTCTCTACGTTGATTACCTTATTGGCTATGTAATACATTGTAATGACATTCATTTGCATGTCCCAGATGCATCCATTTGGTTTATATTGTTTTCCTTTTCTTCTTTATATTTTCATAATTAATTTCCTGGTTTTGATTCTCCCCCCCCCCCCCTCCCCTTTTATTAAACATAAATGGGTTTGTAAATCCTTCTACACTGTAGGTCTTATTCAGACATATACGTAAATCCGATGGTTTATGTATATCTCTGATGTTTGTGGGTCTGACCTATTTCTGCCGTCGACCTATGGTGTGTCGACCAACTGGTGTCAACCTAAGGTGTGTCAGCCTAATTGGTGTCGACCCTGAGTCCCAGACCCATTTTTCCTACAGACACCTCCTGCTGCATTTGCATATTAGGGGGAGATGTACTAAGCAGTGAAAAGAGTGGAGAAGTGAGCCAGTGGAGAAATTGCCCATGGCTACCAATCAGCATTGAAGTACCATGTATAATTTGCCTACTATAAAATTATACAGAGCAGCTGATTGGTTGCCATGGGCAACTTCTCCACTGGCTCACTTCTCCACTCTTTTCACTGCTTAGTACATCTCCCCCACCGTTGTACGGTAATGCACAGCCGCTTCCCTTCGGCTCTGCAATACCGTACATATCAGAATCAGGTCCTGTTTCTGTTATTTACCGCCATTTTGTCAGCTGAGCCAATATTAAAATGCAGCCAATCACTTCACTTTGTGCACAAGTGATGTCACGTGCTGCTAGTGAACTGATAGGCTGTATTCTCATGAATAAGGCTTTCTGCCCTCCAATCAACTTCCTCCATATTTCTTGAAGGAAAAAAAAAAAACATAAATCAACCTCAACACTGTCAGACCCTAAAAACTTCTCTCTTACCAGCGGCAGTCAGCGGACATCTTTCCTATTCATCTCTGCAGTCAGTAGGGTATTATGGAAACTGCCACAGTGTATAAATGCTTTCTGCTCCAGCCTTGTGTATTACTGGCACACAGGGGACAGAATACCTTCCCGTATTAGTTTCTGAGTTTTACTGGGGCGCTTACACTAAGCTGTTTTCATGGTGCATTATTTAAGTGACACAAATGTCTCTGCTTCCTAAGCCCTGGTTTCTTGATCAATTATTAAGTAGTTGCCACACTCCTTGCTGACGGTCGTCTTATGATCTACCTGCTCTCAGAGTACACACAGCTGTTTTCATAGCTGTATAAAGGTGCATGAACCGAACTCAACTACCTGACAGCCCCAGGGTCAACACGCGAGAACCTCAAGGTGCCAGGTAAGTGGACTGATCATTCGCTGCCTGATGTTTAGCAATACTCAATGGATCTTGACCATTCCTGTAATTCTACATCCAGTCGTTTCTTTTAGTTGCAAACATTTTTAAATATTTTTAAAGGGACACCGTGAGGTCGAAATGCGTGGTACCTGGGGATTATGTAAGCATAACAGCTGAGCAAGGCGACGACGTACGTTTCAGCATTTTAAATAATAAGTAACTTCTAATGGCAAAGAGTATAAGAAGCGTCGCCGGGAACTACGTAGAATGAGAGGAGTTGTATTGCGCTGATGATCAGTGTTGAAAAATCTGAATACTTCTGCTGGCAAATCTCTAAAATTTGGAATGTCTCTGAAAATTAGGGACAGGTGACAATATGCACATTGTGAAACTGCTATGGCAATCCCCACGGGTGACTCTCTGTGTACTTCCCTTACTTTGTCTTCAGTGCTAAAACCTCTTATGGTCACAGTGAAATGGATGCCTTGGATTACCAGGGCACACTTTATGTCACTTGTGAGATAAGGTCATGACATTGATTTTAATTTAAAATACAGGCTCGGAAAAGAGAAATGCATCCTTTATGAAGGGCACTCAATGCACCTGGCAAAGTGTTTTGGTTTTGGCACAGGGGCACTTGAAAGGTCTGCCGACTCCAGATCAGGGACAAGGTTACCACTTGCTCTCAGAAGATACACAGTGCATTAGGGTAATGGTCACATCAAAGTTCACATTTGCAGCCCCCCAAGTCCATGCGCCAAATCCAAGATATTCTGCAGGCTGGGGACACAGTGTATAATGCCAAGTCATTTTTATTCATGAAAGAGTCTAGACAAACAAGAAAGTACAAGCAAAGTTCTACATATGTAGACCTCTGGGATCCTCCAACAATGACACAGTTGTTTTCGATGCCCCATTGCCTAAATGAGATTCTCTCTGGGTTGGGAGCATCGACAACAAAAGATGTGCTTTCAAAACAGACTGCACATACAGGACAGAAGTCTGGAGCCTTTTTAGCGCTCTTGAGAGGGTCATCACACCCCAGGTAAGCAGACCTGTACATTATATTATTGCTTCAGCCTAAAGCTAAATGTTATATTTTGAAAGGAGTTCTCCAGTTTCTGGTAGAAATGATTATATAACACAGCTGATACACACAGTTGGTATATACTGAACATAGGCCCTCATTCCGAGTTGTTTGCACGCTAGCTGCTTTTAGCAGCTGTGCAAACGCTAATCCGCCGCCCTCTGGGAGTGTATCTTAGCTTAGCAGAAGTGCGAACGAAAGGATCGCAGAGCGGCTACAAAATAATTTTGTGCAGCTTCGGAGTAGCTCCAGACCTACTCAGCGCTTGCGATCACTTCAGACTGTTTAGTTCCTGTTTTGACGTCATGAACACGCCCTGCGTGCGGCCAGCCACGCCTACGTTTCACCAGTCACGCCTGCATTTTTATCTGGCACGCCTGCGTTTTTTCACTCACTCCCTGAAAACGGTCAGTTGACACCCAGAAACACCCACTTCCTGTCAATCACACTGCGGCCAGCAGTGCAACTGAAAAGCGTCACTAGACCTTGTGTTAAACTACATCGGATGTTGTGAAAGTACGTTGCGCATGCGCATTGCGCCGCATACGCATGCGCAGAAATGCAGATTTTTTTTTTTTTTGCCTGATCGCTGCGAACGAAAGCAGCTAGCGATCTGCTCAGAATGACCACCATAGTGATGCGAAGAATGAAAACATATGACCCTTAGGTCTACAGATTTTTATAGTTTATCTATACGTCACTTCCTAAACGAGACCATTTAGAAGGAAAGCGGCACAGGGGATTTGTGACGGAAAGAAGACCTGTCCATTAGGTGGCATGTACTGTACGCTATTGACACAAAATGATTAGAAACTCATTATCATTAATTTTATGTTACATGGAAAGTGCTGTGGGAAAAGAGAGAGTGGTCAAGGCTTTATATAATTTGCACCATCAAGTGAGTGGGACAAGCATGTAATCAAGCCCCCCTTCCCACCTCTGTCAACTATATGGTAGTTTGGCGGTGTCATCACAACTCTGCCACTAGGCTTTGCCTGGAGGTGGGTGGAGCTTGATGACGCGTTTCACATCATGTTCCATCCCACACTGCTTAAGGTAAATGCCTTTGAGGGAATTGCCTGCTCTGTTGGGATTTTTGAAGGTCTACTTCTAATTTGGGCTTGGAGGAGTAGGCAACCATGAATTTAGCCATAACACAAGGCCTTGCCCTATGTGACCATGAGAAATTGTTATTGTTGGGACGTACATATGAAATATATATACAGTCTTAAATACTTATCCTCCAAGGCGGTACCAGGGAGATCTCTGGAGGTTGCCTTTGTGGGCCACTGCAGTCATCCCTCTACAGCAGCAGACACACTGCGTGTATGTGTATATATATATATAATATATATATATATATATATATATATATATATATATATATAAAATCTATCACAAACAATGGTGGTATCTAGCGCTGCACCCACAGTAACAAAAGTCTGAGAGAAAGAAAGTTTGTTGAATGTAAACAGTTCTTATAGGTCTAAAAAGTCCTTTGTGATTTTAGTTGAGTTCTACGTCATGCTGTCATGAATCTGGTCACTCAAACATCCCCTAAGTTAAGGGTGCCTGCTCGTCTCCTAGTTACCGGATGTTTCCACCGATTTTAATAGATCTGAAATAAATAAGTGAGAATAGCGCCCTCTGGTGTAGTATATCACGGTTCTTTAGTACAAATGTCCACCACCTATATTACATACCCTATAGAAAGGCTGTGTACCGTATATGGTGGTACAGAACCACTTGTTCAATCGCATCTACTGCCTGAAGTGGCAGTCCCGTAGGTAACACTATATCGCAGACTTCTCCAATCTTATTTTTCGTATTAATCATTGCCTCAGAGTATATATGAAGAGCAGAAAATAGAGCGCCCAATAGTGTAATACAATTCAACAACATTTATTGTCACACAACATAAGTATAAAATGCCCGTATGGAGGAAGTCCAGCCAGAGAGCGTAAGGGCCGAAATGTGTTGAGGGTATACTGACCTTAACCTCCAGATAACATCTCTTGGACTAAGAGATCTACCAGACAAGCCTTATTTGTTTTATTTTGATGTACGGGGAATGTATACTTATGTTGTGTGACAATAAAATTTTTCCAATAGGGACATAAGGCGCATGCCTTGTGGGGAAGGAACATGACAAGATTGATCCCAGAGAAAGCCCATGCTATGATGCTCCTTCTAACAGATATATATATGGGCTTTTTAACTTGAGAGCTTGTTATTCAGTTACAATACCCTTTATTAAATAACACATTTCAATATACTGCCATACCCAGGATTCAAACCCATAACCTGTTGCTTTTCGGTCAAACACCCTACTCATTGAGCTATTTGATCCTGCATAAAAATTAAGAATACTGTATGAAGCTACTGGTACTTTGTAAAAAAAATAATCAGCATTGCAACTGAGCAGATCTATGTAGTGTGCAGCCACACATACAATCTCTTGCAGCCACACACTACATAGATCAGCTCAGCCGCAATGCAGATCATTTTTTTCACAAAGTACAAGGTAAGCTTCAAATTGTTAGAATTCTCTATCTTAGAATTATCTACCTTTCTATGCAAGGGCAGATTGCGCATTCAAGAGAGTGTCTGACTGCAATGCCACAGGCGATGGGTTTGAATCCCAGTTATGTCAGCATCTTGAAGTGTAATAAAGAACAGTTGACTGAATAATAAAGAAATCTCAAGTTGAGTTCATGAATGTTGTATAGGTATTAGCGGCAGAAGGGGTGGGGATAGGAGGCATTTGTGGGAGGTAACGGGAGACTGGTGACTCAAACACAGGAGTGTCACTCATTTTAGGAGCGTGCCGCAGCTTGTGACTGTGATTCTGTACCCAGTCACAATGGCTCCAGCGTCTTATTGCCAATGCCATGCTGTGCGACTATAATGTTATTAAGAAGGTCGATGTTTGACCGATGTGTGTCCGATGGTTGCGTTTTTTTGTATGCACGCACCAGTTCAAACATGTCGTTAATGGGCATCTTAATACGAATCCCGTCGGCTGCAACATTTGCATATTTCCTCACAGCCACTGCGCTCAAACTCTCAGTTGCGACAGCATTTTGAGCCCATTTCTGAGTCAGACCCAGTCTCGGTTCGTGGCCTATTGCAGTGTGCTGAGGGAATTTATCATGGTTCTTCCACACTGAAAAGATGCCTATTTATAAACCTGTGTAACTTGCAGAGAGATAAGTATTATTTTCTAGCACCGCAAAAAGAAAATGAACTATCGACTACATTTATGAAAACAAATATTGCAGAGGCAGCTGAGCATTACTGGCCTGGAGCAGTAAAAGTAACTTATTAATGCCTCGGACGGATAGGGCGCTGCAATAATGAACATCTCTTGTCGCTGGCAATATGACCCTGTATTCATATAAAGCGAGTTTGTTATTAGTACAGCAGGTCTCAGTGCCCCAACTGCTGGCTGACTGCTATGCATCACCTAGCAGTGAGTGCTGCATCACCTAGCAGTGAGTGCTGCATCAGGCACATATCCCCTGCGCACCCTGCATTTATGCTACACGCAGATAAGCCAGGGATGCTTTATCATTTGGTATTATTACTCCTGCTGTATTACACTACTGTGCACTCTCTCTCTGCCTGTGTCTGCAGAACGTGTCAGTACATGAAGGGTGGTAATTGCAGGGGCAGCCGCTGTCCTGCTGGAGGTCATAGTGTCTCTTTTGGTGGAGATTCATTCAGAACCCAGTGGAATAAATTTGACAGCAGCCTAGAATATATTTTACACACACACACACACACACACACACACACACACACACACACACACACACACATATTATTTTTTCTCTAACGTCCTAGTGGATGCTGGGGACTCCGTAAGGACCATGGGGATAGACGGGCTCCGCAGGAGACATGGGCACTTTAAGAAAGAATTTAGTTCTTGGTGTGCACTGGCTCCTCCCTCTATGCCCCTCCTCCAGACCTCAGTTTGAATCTGTGCCCAGACGAGCTGGGTGCTTTTCAGTGAGATCTCCTGAGTTTGCTGAAAGTATTTTGTTAGGTTTTTTATTTTCAGGGAGATCTGCTGGCAACAGACTCCCTGCATCGTGGGACAGAGGGGAGAGAAGCAGCCCTACTCTCTGAAGATAGGTCCTGCTTCTTAGGCTACTGGACACCATTAGCTCCAGAGGGATCGGTACGCAGGATCTTACCCTCGCCGTCCGGTCCCAGAGCCGCGCCGCCGCCCCCCTCGCAGAGCCGGAAGACAGAAGCCGGGTGAGTATGAGAAGCAAAGAAGACTTCACAGGCGGCAGAAGACTTCAGTCTTCACTGAGGTAACGCACAGCACTGCAGCTGTGCGCCATTGCTCCACACACCTACACATACTCCGGTCACTGTAAGGGTGCAGGGCGCAGGGGGGGGCGCCCTGGGCAGCATTTGGGACCTCTTTTGGCAAAGTTAAACATATATACAGCTGGGCACTGTATATATGTATGAGCCCCCGCCAAGAATTGCATATTTAAGCGGGACAGAAGCCCGCCGCCGAGGGGGCGGGGCTTCTTCCTCAGCACTCACCAGCGCCATTTTTTCTCCACAGCTCCGCTGAGAGGAAGCTTCCCAGGCTCTCCCCTGCAGATACACAGTAGGAGAGGGTTAAAAAGAGAGGGGGGGGGGGCACATAATTAGGCGCAAAAAACAATATAAACAGCAGCTACTGGGTTAACATTAAGTTACTGTGTTATTCCTGGATTTATAGCACTGGGGTGTGTGCTGGCATACTCTCTCTCTGTCTCTCCAAAGGGCCTTGTGGGGGAACTGTCTTCAGAAAGGGCATTCCCTGTGTGTGTGGTGTGTCGGTACGCGTGTGTCGACATGTCTGATGAGGAAGGCTATGTGGAAGCAGAGCGGGAGCAAATGAATGTGGTGTCTCCGCCGACGGCGCCGACACCTGATTGGATGGATATGTGGAAGGTTTTAAATGATAATGTTAATTCCTTGCATAAAAGGTTAGACAAAGCTGAAGCCTCGGGACAGTCAGGGTCTCAACCCGTGCCTGATCCTATGTCGCAGAGGCCGTCAGGGTCTCAGAAGCGCCCACTATCCCAAATTGTTGACACAGATACCGACATGGATTCTGACTCCAGTGTCGATTACGATGATGCAAAGTTACAGCCAAAATTGGCTAAATCCATCCGTTATATGATTATAGCAATTAAGGATGTGTTGCACATCACAGAGGAAACCCCAGTCCCTGACAAGAGGGTGCATATGTATAAGGGAAAGAAGCCTGAGGTAACCTTTCCCCCCTCTCACGAGCTGAATGAGTTATGTGAAAAGGCTTGGGAATCTCCAGATAAAAAACTGCAGATTTCCAAAAGGATTCTTATGGCGTATCCTTTCCCGCCAACGGACAGGTTACGCTGGGAATCCTCCCCTAGGGTGAACAAAGCTTTAACACGCTTATCCAAGAAGGTAGCCCTGCCGTCACAGGATACGGCTACCCTCAAAGATGCTGCGGATCGCAAACAGGAGGTTACCCTGAAGTCCATTTATACACATTCAGGTACCTTACTAAGGCCGGCAATCGCGTCGGCCTGGGTGTGTACTGTAGCAGCATGGACGGATACCTTATCTGAAGAAATTGATACCTTAGACAAGGATACTATATTGTTGACCCTGGGGCATATTAAAGACGCTGTCCTATATATGAGAGATGCTCAAAGAGACATTAGTCTACTGGGTTCTAGCATAAATGCTATGTCGATTTCTGCCAGAAGGGTCCTGTGGACTCGGCAATGGACAGGTGATGCCGACTCAAAAAGGCATATGGAGGTTTTACCTTACAAGGGTGAGGAATTGTTTGGGGAGGGTCTCTCTGACCTGGTCTCCACAGCTACGGCTGGAAAGTCAAATTTTTTGCCTTATATTCCCTCACAGCCTAAGAGAGCACTGTATTATCAAATGCAGTCCTTTCGATCACAAAGAAACAAGAAAGTCCGAGGTGCGTCCTTTCTTGCCAGAGGCAGGGGCAGAGGAAAGAAGCTGCACAACACAGCTAGTTCCCAGGAACAGAAGTCCTCCCCGGCCTCTACAAAATCCACCGCATGACGCTGGGGCTCCACAGGCGGAGCTAGGCCCGGTGGGAGCACGTCTTCGAAATTTCAGCCACAAGTGGGTTCACTCCCAGGTGGATCCCTGGGCAATAAAAAATGTGTCTCAGGGATACAAGCTGGAATTCGAAGAGATGCCCCCTCACCGATACCCCAAATCGGCTCTACCAGCTTCCCCCCACGAGAGGGAAATAGTGTTAACTGCAATTCACAAATTGTATCTTCAACAGGTGGTGGTCAAGGTTCCCCTCCTTCAACAGGGAAGGGGTTATTATTCGACCATGTTTGTAGTCCCGAAACCGGACGGTTCGGTCAGACCCATATTGAATTTAAAATCCCTGAACATATACCTGAAAAGGTTCAAGTTCAGGATGGAATCGCTGAGAGCGGTCATCGCAAGCCTGGAAAAGGGGGATTTTATGGTGTCTCTGGACATAAAGGATGCATACCTTCATGTCCCCTTTTATCCACCTCATCAGGCGTACCTCAGATTTGTGGTACAGGATTGTCATTACCAATTTCAGATGTTGCCGTTTGGTCTCTCCACGGCACCGAGAATATTTACCAAGGTAATGGCGGAAATGATGGTGCTCCTGCGGAAGCAAGGGGTCACAATTATCCCGTACTTGGACGATCTCCTCATAAAAGCGAGATAAAGAGAGCAGTTGCTGAACAGCGTATCACTTTCTCTGGAAGTGTTACGGCAACACGGCTGGATTCTAAATATTCCAAAGTCGCAGTTGGTTCCTACGACTCGTCTGCCTTTCCTGGGCATGATTCTGGACACAGACCAGAAAAGGGTTTATCTCCCGATAGAGAAAGCTCAGGAACTCATGACCCTGGTCAGGAACCTATTAAAACCAAAACAGGTGTCAGTGCATCACTGCACTCGAGTCCTGGGAAAGATGGTGGCATCATACGAGGTCATTCCCTTCGGCAGGTTCCATGCGAGGACCTTTCAATGGGACTTACTGGACAAGTGGTCCGGATCACATCTTCAGATGCATCGGTTAATCACCCTATCCCCCAGGGCCAGGGTGTCACTCCTGTGGTGGCTGCAGAGTGCTCTCCTTCTCGAGGGCCGCAGATTCGGCATTCAGGACTGGGTCCTGGTGACCACGGACGCAAGCCTCCGAGGTTGGGGAGCAGTCACACAGGGAAGAAATTTCCAAGTTCTGTGGTCAAGTCAAGAGACTTGCCTTCACATCAACATCCTGGAACTAAGGGCCATATACAACGCCCTGCGTCAAGCGGAGAACTTGCTTCGCGACCAACCGGTTCTGATTCAGTCAGACAACATCACCGCAGTAGCTCATGTAAACCGCCAAGGCGGCACAAGGAGCAGAGTGGCGATGGTGGAAGCCACCAGAATTCTTCGCTGGGAGGAGAATCACGTAAGCGCACTGTCAGCAATGTTCATCCCGGGAGTGGACAACTGGGAAGCAGACTTCCTCAGCAGATATTGCGCCAGGTCAAGAGACCCTCAGGCAGTAGCTGTGGACGCCCTGGTGACACCGTGGGTGTTCCAGTCGGTCTATGTATTTCCTCCTCTTCCTCTCATACCCAAAATGCTGAGGATACTAAGAAAAAGAGGAGTGAGAACAATCCTCATTGTTCCAGATTGGCCACGAAGGACTTGGTATCCAGATCTGCAAGAAATGCTCACAGAGGACCCGTGGCCTCTTCCTCTAAGACAGGACCTGTTGCAACAGGGGCCCTGTCTGTTCCAAGACTTACCGCGGTTGCGTTTGACGGCATGGCGGTTGAACGCCAGATCCTAGCAGAGAAGGGCATTCCGGATGAGGTCATTCCTACGCTGATAAAGGCTAGGAAGGAGGTGACAGCTAAACATTATCACCGTATATGGCGAAAATATGTTTCTTGGTGTGAGGCCAGGAATGCTCCTACGGAGGAATTCCAGCTGGGCCGTTTCCTTCACTTCCTACAGTCCGGAGTGAATTTGGGCCTAAAATTGGGCTCCATTAAGGTCCAGATTTCGGCCCTATCCATTTTCTTTCAAAAGGAGTTGGCTTCTCTACCAGAAGTTCAGACGTTTGTAAAGGGAGTGCTGCATATTCAGCCTCCTTTTGTGCCTCCAGTGGCACCTTGGGATCTTAACGTGGTGTTAAGTTTCCTGAAATCTCACTGGTTTGAACCACTTAAAACGGTGGAGATGAAATATCTCACGTGGAATGTGGTCATTCTATTAGCCTTGGCTTCGCCTAGGCGTGTGTCAGAGTTGGCGGCTTTGTCACATAAAAGCCCCTATCTGGTTTTCCATATGGATTGAGCAGAATTGCGGACCCGTCCACAATTTCTGCCGAAAGTGGTTTCATCTTTTCATATGAACCAACCTATTGTGGTGGCTGTGGCTACTCGTGACTTGGAGGATTCCGAGTTGCTTGATGTGGTCAGGGCTTTGAAGGTTTATGTAGCCAGAACGGCTAGGGTCAGGAAAACAGAGTCGTTGTTTATCTTGTATGCATCCAACAAGCTTGGTGCTCCTGCTTCAAAGCAAACTATTGCTCGCTGGATCTGTAACACGATTCAGCAGGCTCATTCTGCGGCTGGATTGCCGCTGCCAAAATCAGTTAGGGCCCATTCCACTAGGAAGGTGGGCTCTTCTTGGGCGGCTGCCCGAGGGGTCTCGGCATTACAACTTTGCCGAGCGGCTACTTGGTCAGGTTCAAACACTTTTGCAAAGTTCTACAAGTTTGATACCCTGGCTGAGGAGGACCTCTTGTTTGCTCAATCGGTGCTGCAGAGTCATCCGCACTCTCCCGCCCGTATGGGAGCTTTGGTATAATCCCCATGGTCCTTACGGAGTCCCCAGCATCCACTAGGACGTTAGAGAAAATAAGATTTTACTTACCGGTAAATCTATTTCTCGTAGTCTGTAGTGGATGCTGGGCGCCCGTCCCAAGTGCGGACTTCTTCTGCAATACTTGTATATAGTTATTGCTTCAATAAGGGTTAAGTTATGGTTGCATCAGGGTTTGACCTGATGCTCTGTTATTTGTCATACTGTTAACTGGTTGTTATCACATGTTATACGGTGTGATTGGTGTGGCTGGTATGAATCTTGCCCTGGATTACCAAAATCCTTTCCTTGTAATGTCTGGGCACAGTTTCTCTAACTGAGGTCTGGAGGAGGGGCATAGAGGGAGGAGCCAGTGCACACCAGAACCTAAATTCTTTCTTAAAGTGCCCATGTCTCCTGCGGAGCCCGTCTATCCCCATGGTCCTTACGGAGTCCCCAGCATCCACTACGGACTACGAGAAATAGATTTACCGGTAAGTAAAATCTTATTTTTTAATTCTCTTTTACATTTTTTATTTATATTCATAGTCCCTGATTCTGAGTGTCATGTAATGCAAGCACAATTCCTAGCGCTTGCGGCGACCAGTATTCGGAGTTGTAGGCATGTATGCAACTGCGCCAGCCCAGTCCTCCGCCCACAAGCATCTGCCATCGTTATCAATTATCCCATGCTACTGTGTGTGCAGAAGATGCGACTGTGGCACTGGCACCTACTGTGCATACACAAGACTCAGGGTATGTGGAAATTCTAGCTATACACCCTCAGAAACGTGTCTCTTATGTGCAAATGTCCTGTCACCCACATTTTCTACCCTGTAACACACAGATGCGTATGTCTGAGATGTGTATGACTCTGGTTCGCTGAGATAGATACCTCCACATTTCAACTTCTGTGCAACTCAGAATCTTTTGTCCTTTTTTTACGTATTTAGTATATTATATATACACACATACACGGGTGGATTGAGGACTAAAAGTGGCCCTAGAAACATTTCTGGAGGTGGCCTCACACATGGGCAGCATCAAATCAACTGGAGGCGGAGCAAACACACTAATTGCAGCCTAACTGCAATCTAATCCTAAACCAACTTTAACTGTTGTCTAACCCTAACTGCAGCCTAAAGCTGGGAATTTGCTGACAATGAGCAATCATTCCGTCAAATTTGTTTTATCGTCCAGTCAGTGGCGTAACTAGAAATTTTTCTCCCCCAAGCCAAAACATTCTTCGGCGCCCCCCCCCCCCTTTCCCCCATAATTGGCACCAGTAAAGGGACAAACATGCGCGCGACGAAGGCCTGCGCGCGCCGCAAAAAAGGGTGCGTGGCTTTGTTGAAATGGGCGTGGCTTCGCATAAAGGGGCGTGGCATTGCAGGAAAAGACTACCTTATACCCCAGTTTTGCAACCTGCAAGCCCAGACGTTAGCCACCACAGGAAAGAAAAATAAGATTTTACTTACCGGTAAATCTATTTCTCGTAGTCCGTAGTGGATGCTGGGGACTCCGTAAGGACCATGGGGAATAGACGGGCTCCGCAGGAGATAGGGCACTTTAAGAAAGCTTTGGATTCTGGGTGTGCACTGGCTCCTCCCTCTATGTCCCTCCTCCAGACCTCAGTTAGAGAAACTGTGCCCAGAGGATATGAACAGTACGAGGAAAGGATTTTTGTAATCTAAGGGCGAGATTCATACCAGCCACACCAATCACACCGTATAACTTGTGATAAACTACCCAGTTAACAGTATGAACAATTAACATAGCCTCGTTTCAACACCGACCAACTATAATATAACCCTTATTGAAGCAATAACTATATACAAGTCTTGCAGAAGAAGTCCGCACTTGGGACGGGCGCCCAGCATCCACTACGGACTACGAGAAATAGATTTACCGGTAAGTAAAATCTTATTTTCTCTAACGTCCTAGTGGATGCTGGGGACTCCGTAAGGACCATGGGGATTATACCAAAGCTCCCAAACGGGCGGGAGAGTGCGGATGACTCTGCAGCACCGATTGAGCAAACACAAGGTCCTCCTCAGCCAGGGTATCAAACTTATAGAACTTCGCAAAAGTGTTGGAACCTGACCAAGTAGCCGCTCGGCAAAGCTGTAATGCCGAGGCCCCTCGGGCAGCCACCCAAGAAGAGCCCACCTTCCTAGTGGAATGGGCCTTAACCGATTTAGGTAATGGCAATCCTGCCGTAGAATGCGCCTGCTGAATCGTGTTACAGATCCAGCGAGCAATAGTCTGCTTTGAAGCAGGAGCGCCAACCTTGTTGGCCGCATACAGAACAAACAAAGCTTCCGTCTTCCTGATCCTAGCTGTTCTGGTCACATAAATCTTCAAAGCCCTGACCATATCCAGGGACTCAGAGTCCTCTAAGTCCCGAGTAGCCACAGGCACGACAATATGTTGGTTCATATGAAAAGATGAGACCACCTTGGGCAGAAATTGAGGCCGAGTCTTCAACTCTGCCCTATCCACGTGAAAAATTAGGTATGGGCTTTTATATGATAAAGCCGCTAATTCTGAAACACGCCTTGCAGAAGCTAAGGCCAACAACATGACCACTTTCCAAGTGAGGTATTTCAACTCCACTGTTTTGAGTGGTTCAAACCAAGGTGACTTGAGGAAACTTAATACCACGTTAAGATCCCAAGGCGCCACCGGAGGCACAAAGGGAGGCTGAATATGCAGCACGCCCTTCACAAAAGTCTGTACTTCAGGAAGAGAAGCCAATTCTCTTTGAAAGAAAATGGATAAGGCCGAAATTTGGACCTTTATGGACCCTAATTTTAGGCCCAAATTCACTCCCGTTTAAAGGAAGTGAAGCAAACGGCCCAAATGGAACTCCTCCGTAGGAGCAGCTCTGGCCTCACACCAAGAAACATATTTCCGCCATATACGGTGATAATGTTTCGATGTCACATCCTTCCTAGCCTTGATCAGGGTAGGAATGACCTCCTCCGGAATCCCTTTTTCCGCTAAGATCCGGCGTTCAACCGCCATGCCGTCAAACGCAGCCATGGTAAGTCTTGGAACAGACAGGGCCCCTGCTGCAGCAGGTCCTGCCTTAGAGTAAGAGGCCACAGATTTTCTGTGAGCAATTCTTGCAGATCCGGATACCAAGTCCTCCTTGGCCAATCTGGAACAATGAGAATTGCTCTGACCCTTCTTAGTCTTATTAATCTCAACACCTTGGGTATGAGAGGCAGAGGAGGAAACACATAGACCGATCTGAACACCCATGGTGTCACCAGAGCGTCTACCGCTACCGCCTGAGGGTCTCTTGACCTGGCGCAATACCTCTTTAGCTTTTTGTTGAGACGGGACGCCATCATGTCTACTTGAGGCAGTTCCCACCGTTTCACGATCTGTGTGAAGACTTCTTGATGAAGTCCCCACTCTCCCGTATGCAGGTTGTGCCTGCTGAGGAAGTCCGCCTCCCAGATGTCCACCCTCGGCATGAACACTGCTGATAGCGCATACAAAAAAAGAGGGGTGAGTCAGTTGTCTCCTTTGGCGCATGGGAAAAGGGAACAAGGGAGACCTATGGAAACGATACAGATTATTTCCCTCGGTAAATTGAAACTAAGCTTGAAGGGAATAGTTTGCGTACCCCCACTCACACTGTACGGGGGTGAGATGTATCCATAAAGGTATCTTTCTCAATCGTAAAACCGGGGTTTACATGTATCTAGGCCTTCTCTCGGGCAGGCAGTCAGAAATGTAGGGAAGAAGAGACGAAGGGTCGTACCCCAACTCACATGACGCGGAACTTGATGACTCCTATCAAGGTATCTTTTAACTTGTTCAATGTAGGTTTTTGATGTAACTTCTCAGCAAAACGACGGTCTCATAGGATTGTAAAGATAAAACAAACACACAATGTGTAGTATTTCAAAATGACCCCACTATCATGTGAAATAACATGGAATGTGGGTAACCTACACCGTGATTATGTGGTATACTGGTATTATGTTTGCTGGGTGCACTGTGGATCTGCCCTTCACAATGGTGGAAGAATAAAGCCAAAACGTACCCCTCACTCACACAAGAGAAAATGGGGTGACTCCCATCAAGGTATCTTTAAACCACCAAACACATCTAATTGGCGTACCCCAACTCACGAGTGACGGTGTGGGCCAATTCTCATCTGGGTTTCTTTATTGTCTTGATATCTTTCTTAATCGTTAGACAATTAGACTCAGGAAACTACAGTGGTATGTCGACGCGTTTCGGTCCTGGGACCTTCCTCAAGACTGCTGATAGCGCGCTTACATGGCCTTCCGCCCAGCGCAGAATCCTGGGCGCCTCTGCCATGGCCACTCTACTCCTTGTGCCGCCCTGGCGGTTTACATGAGCCACTGCCGTGACATTGTCCGACTGAATCAGAACCGGTTTGTTCTGAAGCCATTCCTCCGCCTGGCGTAGGGCGTTGTAAATGGCCCTTAACTCCAGGACATTGATGTGGAGACAAGTCTCTAGGCTTGACCAGAGACCTTGGAAATTTCTTCCCAGTGCGACAGCTCCCCAACCTCGGAGGCTCGCGTCCGTGGTCACCAGGATCCAGTCCTGAATGCCGAACCTGCGACCCTCTAGGAGGTGAGCACTGTGCAGCCACCACAGGAGAGATACCCTGGCCCTGGGAGACAGGGTGATCCGTTTATGCAAATGTAGATGGGATCCGGACCATTTGTCCAATAGGTCCCATTGGAAGGTCCTCGCATGGAACCTGCTGAAGGGGATGGCCTCGTATGAAGCCACCATCTTCCCCAGAACTTTTGTGCAATGATGCACAGAAACCTTTTTTGGCTTTAAAAGGTTCCTGACCAGGGCTATGAGCTCCTTAGCCTTCTCCACTGGAAGAAAAACTCTTTTTTGGTCTGTGTCTAGAATCAGGCCCAAAAAGGTCAGACGCGTTGCAGGTACTAGCTGGAATTTCGGTAAATTGAGAATCCAACTGTGCCTCTGCAACGTCTTCACGGACAGAGACACGCTGTCCAGCAACTTCTCCCGAGATCTCGCCTTTATAAGGAGATCGTCCAAGTACGGGATAATTGTGACTCCCTGCTTGCGCAGGAGCACCATCATTTCCGCCATTACCTTGGTGAAAATTCTCGGGGCCGTGGAAAGACCAAACGGCAACGTCTGAAATTGGTAGTGACAATCCTGTACTGCAAATCTCAGAAACGCCTGGTGAGGGGGGAAAATCGGAACATGAAGGTACGCATCCTTTATGTCCAGGGACACCATCCAATCCCCTCCCTCCAGGCTGGCGATGACCATTCTGAGCGATTCCATCAGGGATTTTAGATTTAGAATGGGTCTGACCGAACCGTCCGGTTTCGGTAACACAAACAGGGATGAATAATAACCCTCTCCTTGCTGGAGATGAGGAACCTTGATTATCACCTGTTGAATGTACAATTTGTGAATTGCCGCTAACACTAGCTCCCTCTCTGACGGGGAAGCTGGCAGAGCCGATTTGAAAAACCGGCGAGGGGGCATGTCTTCGAATTCCAGTCTGTATCCCTGGGAAACAATCTCTATTGCCCTGGGATCCACCTGTGATTGAACCCAGACGTGGCTGAAAAGACGAAGACGTGCCCCCACTTGATCTGACCCCCCCCCCCCCGGAAAGCCCCAGCGTCATGCTGTGGACTTTGCGGAAGCAGGGGAGGACTTCTGCTCCTGGGAACTAGCTGAGTGCAGCCGTTTTCCCTTGCCTTTACCTCTGGCAACGAAGGACGATCCACGTACCTTTTTGTTTTTATTGGAACGAAAGGACTGCATTTGATAATGCGGTACCTTCTTAGAATGCTGCGGGGGAACATAAGGTAAAAAATTCGATTTACCAGCCGTAGCAGTAGAGACTAGGTCCGAGAGGCCTTCTCCAAACAACTCCTCCCCCTTGTACGGCAATGACTCCATATGCCGCTTCGAGTCGGCGTCTCCCGTCCACTGTCGAGTCCACAAGAGCCGCCTAGCAGAAATAGACATAGCGTTTATTCTAGAGCTTAGTAAACAAATGTCTCTCTGAGCATCCCTCATATACAAGGCAGCATCTCTGATATGCTCCATGGTCATTTGGATGGTATCCCTATCTAAGGTGTCAATCTCCGTAGATAAGGAGTCTGCCCATGCCACGACAGCACTACAAACCCAGGCCGACGCCATGGCCGGCCTAACTATAGTTCCTGAATGTGTGTAAATGTGCTTCAGGGTGATTTCCTGCTTGCGATCAGCAGGATCCTTGAGGGAAGCTGTATCCGGAGAAGGCAGTGCCACCTTCTTGGATAAGCGTGTCAGCGCCTTGTCTACTTTAGGCGCAGATTCCCATCGTATCCGATCCTTCTGTGGAAAGGGATACGCCATGAGAATCCTTTTGGGAACCTGTAGTCTCCAATCTGGAGATTCCCAAGCCTTTTCGCATAATTCGCTTAGCTCAAATGAGGACGGAAACGTGACCTCAGGCCTTTTCCCTTTATACATGTGAACCCTCGTGTCAGGGACAGGGGGTTCCTCCGTGATATGCAAAACCTCCTTTATGGCAATAATCATGTACCTAATACCCTTTGCCACCTTCGGCTGTAATTTTGCATCCTCATAGTCGACACTAGAGTCAGTATCTGTGTCGGTATCTGTGTCAGCGACCTGGGATATGGGGCGCTTTTGAGACCCTGAAGGTCCTGGCTCCCCAGGGACAGGCACGGGCTGGCTACCTGACTGATCCCTAGCTTCAGCCTTGTCTAATCTTTTATGCAGCAGATTTACATTTGCATTCAAGACATTTAGCATATCCACCCAGTCCGGTGTCGGTGTTGCCGACGGCGACCTGACATTCAAGCACTCCCCCTCCACATTTAGCGAGCCTTCCTCTTCAAACATGTCGACACACCCGTACCGACACACTGCACACACCCAGGGAAACTTTTTCTGAAGACAGTATCCCTTGAAAGGCCTTTTGGAGAGACAGAGAGAGAGTATGCCAGCACACACCCCAGCGCAACAACCTGGAGACTAACACAGAATGTTTTTCCCCAGTAGCGCTGTATTATATTGTATCCGCCAATTATGTGCCCCCCCCCCTCTCTTTTTAAACCCCCTTCACCGTGTGTAAGCAGGGGAGAGTCCGGGGAGCTTCCTCTCAGCGTTCTGTGGAGAGAGAAATGGCGCTGGTGAGTGCTGAGGGAGAAGCCCCGCCCCCTCAGCGGCGGGCTTCTATCCCGCTCAAAATCGTGAAAAAATGGCGGGGGCTCAATTATATACATGTACAGTGCCCAGCTGTACATGTATATACCTATTTGCCATCCAAGAGGTGTAACTATTGCTGCCCAGGGCGCCCCCCCCCCCACTCCCTGCGCCCTGCACCCATACAGTGACCGGAGTGTGTGAGGTGATGTGGAGCAATGACGCACAGCTGCAGTGCTGTGCGTTACCTCTGTGAAGCTGAAGGCTTCTGCCGCCTGAGACGTCTTCTTGCTTCTGCTTTTCTGGCTCTGTGAGGAGAACGGCGGCGTGGCTCCGGGGGTGGACGCCCAGGACGAACCTGTGTTCACCCCCTCTGAAGCTAATGGTGTTCAGTAGCCGAGGCAGCACATCCTATCGGTTAAGTAGGTCTGCCCCTCTCTCTTCAGTCCCTCGATGCAGGGAGCCTGGTGCCAGCAGTGCTCCCTGTAAAAAAGTGAAAATCCAAAACAAAAATGCTTTCTATAGCAAAGAACTCAAGAGAGCTCCCTGCAGTGCGCCCTTCATCCCCTGGGCACAGGATCTAACTGAGGTCTGGAGGAGGGACATAGAGGAAGGAGCCAGTGCACACCCAGAATCCAAAGCTTTCTTAAAGTGCCCTATCTCCTGCGGTGCCCGTCTATTCCCCATGGTCCTTACGGAGTCCCCAGCATCCACTAGGACGTTAGAGAAAATAATCCTGATTCATGCCCCTTACATTATTTGTCATTTTTCCTCCTTATAGTAATGCCCAGTATACATTATGCCACATACTGCAATGGCCCTTAGACATTATGCCACACACAATAATGCACATGACACAATATGCACACACCATAATGCCCCCGACACATTATGCCACACACCGTAATGCCTGTGACCCATTATGACAGGAATCGCAATGCCCGTTATACATTATGCTACACACTGCAATGCCCCTGATACATTATAGCACATACAATGTCTGTAACACATTATGACACACACCGCAATGACCCTGAGACATTATACCACAGACCACAATGCCCGTGATATAGTATACAACACACCGTAATGCCTGACACATTATGACACACACCGCAATGTCCGTGATACATTATGCCACACACTGCAATGACCCTGAGACATTATACCACATATCACAATGCCCGTGATATAGTATACCATACACCGTAATGCCTGTGACACATACCGCAATGCCCGTTATACCCTATGCCACACACCGCAATGCCCGTTATACATTATGCCACACTGCAATGCCCCTGAGACATTATACCACAATGCCCGTGATATAGTATGCCACACACCATAATGCCTGTGACACATTATGACACACACCGCAATGTCCGTGATACATTATGCCACACACCGTAATGCCCATTACACATTAAGTCCTACAGTATGGCTTCTAATTACTTTTAAATTACCTGCTCATTGCCAGGGGTTTCATGCTCTTGGTTCCATGCACGGTGCCAGGGGTTTTCATGCTCAGGGTGTCATGCTCGTTGCCAGGGGTTTCATGCACTGGGTGTCATGCTCGTTGCCAGGGGTTTCATGCACTGGGTGTCATGCTCGTTGCTAGGGGGTAGTGCTTGTTGCTAGGGCTGTGCTCCCAGTGCCACATATGCCCCCAGTGCCAGATATTCCCCCACAGTGCCAGGTACTCACATGCGCCCAGTGCCAAATATAGCCCCCCCCCCCCATGTGCCAGGTACACATATACCTCCCCAGTGCCACATATGCCCCCAGTGCCAGATATTCCCCGACAGTGCCAGGTACTCACATGCCCCCAGTGTCAAATATAGCCCCCCCCATGTGACAGGTACACATATACCCCCCCCCCCCAGTGCCACATATTCCCCCAGTGCCAGATATTCCCCCACAGTGCCAGGTACTCACATGCCCCCAGTGCCACATATGCCCCCTCAGTGCCACATATGCCCCCGAAGTGCTCCCCCTCGCCCTGTGCCGAATATGCTCCCCCAGTGCCAGTTAAATCCCCCCCCCCGCGCTCCCCCGCTGTTTTGTGATGGAGGGACACAGAGGGCACAGCGCGCGCCTCTCCTGTGTCCCTCCTGAGTCTCCGGCGGGTCTGTTAAAGGAAGTGCCGGTTCGTGAGCCAATCAGAGCTCACGAACGGCACTTCATTTATTAGACCCGCCGGAGACCCAGGAGAGGCACGCGCTGTGCCCTCCGTGTCCCTCCAACACAGCAGCGGAGGGAAGGAGGGAGAGAAGACCGCAGATTGACATGCGGATGTTCGTCCGCATGTCAATCTGCGCTAAATCAGTGGCGGCGCCCCCGCAGCCCTGTGCCCCCAAGCCACTGCGAGGGCTGCGGGGGCAGTAGTTACACCACTGCGTCCAGTGCGACTGTGTACCCAGTAGACTGTTAACGATATGCGTTTCCCCGGGTCGCTAGCGACATCCACAGCTGGCTGTACAGATGTGTCCTCTTACATCTTTGCTCCGTGCGCTACAGGTTGCATTACACATAACGTGTGAGTGCCGTGTGACTTGGTGGCGCAGAGCATCTTTTTTCATAATTTCCACTTCGATCACTATATATATATATATATATATATATATATATATATATATATATATATATAGATATATAGATATATATATATCTGTGGCTGCGCTTGGCACTCACTGCTCACCCCTCCATAGGTTACTGGTACCGGTTGCCTTCCATAATAATTTAAATAGAATCACAACAAACACTGCTACTTTGTCCTGACGATGGAGCTTTGGGATCCGAAACGTTGACGGGGAAATACACCTTTTTTGAACCTATGTAGTCTCAGAGTGCCGTTCATTGTAGGACATATATATATCTCCTATATAATAGCCCAGATCTGTGACTTTGTGATTCATTTGCTAATGCTGGGCGGAGTCACAACAGTGGGCGGAGTTAGTCAAATGAGTCACAGATCTGGCCAAATCTACAGGAGACTAGGAGCAGAAGCAGATAGTATGGGCATGGCACAGGCAGGGGTGCATACCTCCCAGCTTTCTGCAGGAGCTTTCTTCAGACAGAAGGAGGGACACACACTCGGCGAAAAGGGGGCGTGGCTTCACGGGAGGGCCCCGTTTTTGTCAGTGAGGGGGCATGCCCAGCGCTCTGTGAGCTGCTGGCATGCCCCCAGGGGCTGATTATGAGTCCGGGGGGGCCAGGGCACTTGAGACAGGGGAGCCCTATCTCATTGCTGTGCCTGCTGTGGGTTGGGGGCGTGGCCTAATCGCGGGCCGCGAGGCCACGCCCCCTTACACAAATTCCGTTTTTTTATTATTATTTTTTTAATGGAATTTTGGCCCCTCAGCTAGGGGTAAATCCAGAGGAGGTGGTCGCTCCCCCTTACACACCCGCACAGGCAGAAGAAAGCAGGGAGACTGCTGCCTCCCTGCAACACCACAGACCTGCCAACACGCAGCAGCGTGTGCTGACAGTAGCACAATGCTGCCGTTGTTGCTGGCAGGACGGGGGGGGGGGGGGGCTTCTGAGCTGGGACAGAGCTACTCGAGCCGGGGGGGGGGCCCCTAAAACTGTGGGGCCAACGGTACGTACCCCCTGCCCCCCCCCCCTTAATCCGGCTCTGCTGCTGGAACCCCCCCTTAATCCATACCCCCTGATGCCCTCTCTCCCTCTGTCTCCACTATTCACCGCTGCTCTGCTAAGCAGAACAGCGAGTACAGGAGCTTTCCAACTGACCCCCCCCGTTACCGCGGGACACTGCGACCTGCGGGTGGGACAGCGGGACAGACCCAAAAAAATGGGACTGTCCCGCGAAAATCGGGACATTTGGGAGGTATGGGGGTGTGTGAGGGGGTATGCCGTACAGACAGACGGGCACCGGCTCACTGTGTGCTTGACCCCCCCCTCT
The DNA here is from genome assembly GCF_028390025.1 of Pseudophryne corroboree. Lineage (NCBI taxonomy): Eukaryota > Metazoa > Chordata > Amphibia > Anura > Myobatrachidae > Pseudophryne > Pseudophryne corroboree. The sequence continues at coordinate 439,439,373 of NC_086452.1, forward strand.
CTGGCGCAGAGGAGCGTCACTTTCTGGCACACTCCACGCTTCTTAGCTGCAGTTTTGTGGGGCACCTGCCGCTGTGCAGGTTCCGTACTGCCTCTGTTATCTCCAGCCCCGGCAACCCCACCGCTAGCTGCAGCGCTGCCACCCACAGTGAGGTGCGCCCAGCTCCTTCACATACTTTAGCCGGCGGGTAACGCTGCAGAAGTCCGAGCTGCTTGCAGGCTCCGACCCCCTCCTCCCTCCAGCCGCAGCATCTCCTGGGGGCTAACCAGTCACTCCCAGTCTCCCCTTACCACAGTGCCCGGCAGCTGCGCGAGGTCTGCGGTGTGTGACTGAGGAGGGGGGGAGGGATGCGGACGGGCAGAGGAAGCAGGACTCCAGCCTAAGAGAGTCAGCCATGCCAAGTCTCCACCAGCAGCAGATCCCAACAGGTTGGAGTGGAACAGCAGCAGCCAGCAGCAGTGACTCCGGTAAGACACATCTGTCTGTCACCACTGTTTTGTCCCTAATACCAATCTCTCCCGTGCCCTGTGTTCTGTCATGTCCCTGTCACCCCTGGCCTTGCCCTGCCACCCTTATCCTGGCCCTTTCACCCTTATCCTGGCCCTGTCACCCTTATCCTGGCCCTTTCACCCTTATCCTGGCCCTTTCACCCTTATGCTGGCCCTGTCACCCTTATGCTGGCCATGTTACCCTTATGCTGGCCCTGTTACCCCTATCCTGGCCCTGTTATCCCTGTGCTTGCCCTGTCAACCCTATACTGGCCCTGTCACCCCTGTCCTGTTCCTGCCACCCCTACCCTGGCCTGTCACCCCTATCCTGTCCCTGTCATTTCTGTCCTGGCCCCGTCGCCCCTGTCCTGGCCCCGTCACCCCTTTTCTGACCCTGTCACCCCTGTCCTGGCCCCGTCAACCCTGTTCTGACCCTGTCACCCCTGTCCTGGCCCTGTTACTGCATACCCTCCAACTACCTTTTTGGCAGGTACAATACCCGCAGCGCCTCCAGACCTCTCCCCAATGCACCACACCTCCGCACCTTCCCCTCCACCCCTCCCCCACATGCTGTGCCTCCAGACCCCCTACACCACCCGCGGCTCCCACTCCTCCGCCCCTTCACCACCCACAGCACCTCCAGGCCCCCTCCACCATCCACCCCCTTTATATGTCTCCCCCCACACCTGCCCCCCTCCACCCGCAGCATCTGCAGACACCCTCCTCCATCCGCGGTCCCCCCCTCCCCCACCCCTCCCCCACCAATGGCACCACCGCACCTGCCCCTCCACCACCAGCAGCACCTCCGGACCTCCTTCCCTATGCGCCGCACCAACCATACCTGCCCCTCCCCTACCCATGGCGCCTGCGGACCCCTACCCCACCCCCGGCACTCCCGCCCCTTCCCATCCCACAGCACCTCCGGAACCCTTCACCCATCCACAACATCCCCACACCTGCCCCTCTCCCACCCATGGCACCCCTGCCCCTCCCCCACCTGCAGTGCCTCCGGACCCCTCCCCAATCTGCATCCCCCACTCCTCTACCCCTCCCCCACCCGCAGCACCTCCCGACTCTTCCTCATCCGGGCCCCACCCCCACTTCTGCTCCCCCTCCACCTGCAGCATCTACAGACACCATCCGCAGTCCCCCCCGCACCCGCTACATTCTGTACATCGTGCCCTGCAGGTGCTGTTCACGCCGTCGCAAGGGGCTGCGCCTCCTTCACCATCGCACGCCCTTTCATTGTGCAATATTTAACCACTAACAAAGGAATGCAGGTAATAATATATAATATAAATATTGAACCCCAGAAAGGCATGCAAGGGTTAAGGGGGCGTAGCCCCTTGCGACGGTGTGAAGAGCGCCCGTAGGGCGCGATGAAGCACCTAGTATATATATATATATATATATAGTACACTGTATGCCAGAGGATCTCATACGCGGTCAAGGCACCCCAGTGGTCCAGGTTTAGGTATATCCATGGCTCAGCACATATGGTTAAATCAATTGACTGAGGTGCTAGTTAAGTCACCTGTGGCCACGCATGGATATCCTTACAACCTGGACTGTTGGGGTGCCTTGAGGACTGTGTTTGAGAATCTCTGCTGTATGCATTTCCCATTGTGTTTTATACCAAAGCAGGCTAAGGGGAAGAAGGATATAAAATGTATATATCCAACACGACGGTGTGTTCATCTGTACTAGCATTTACATCTGGCATAAATATCCTGCAGCCCGACAATGGTCGCACACTTTAAATATGAATGTTTTGACTGAGTGATTGTTTAATTGTTATATAACCATGGAAACCCAGACGCGGAGCACAGACTCCTAGCAGAGTGCATTATTCATAAGACCTACATTACATTGACAATTTAGATAAATTATATATGAAGAACTAATATGGTACAGCTTCATAAATGAACTATTCATGATGAATCCTCTCACAACATGTCACCTATATGTACTTTCCATCCTGACCTATTTTACCTCCCGTGTTTCTCACTTAGGGGCCTATTTATCAAGTCTCTTAAATCATGTGGAAACTCTAATTAAGTGTCAAGTGTATTTAGCAATAGCCTAAAACAAGAGGCAGTGGCGATATTAGGGGGGAGGTGCAGCAATGCCCCTCCCCCCCTAATGTCACCATGTGACACCATCCGAGGGGGTGACCCCAAAACAGCAGGGTCCTGCTATTTTGGTGTCACCCCCTCGGATGGTGTCACAGAGCAGCAACGTCGCCGGGGAGAGGCTGGGGGCTGCCACATCACTAGGTCCCGTCCCTTCACAGGGAAAAAGCCGTGATTTGTGGGCCTACAGGAAGGGGGTGGGGCTAAACTTATGTAATTTGCATCATTTAGCCTCTCCCCCTCCATATGGCACATTGTTTCCCGTGATTATTTATTTCCCTATCCTGACTGCTTCACTAGAAAACGGGTGGGATGTGGGAGACTTGACTACTCCTTCAAGGTGCGGGGGACTACCTGAAAAATCAGGAGTCTCCCGCCACTTCCAGGAGACTAGGTATGTTATGGAGTCATTCTCTTGTGATCTCTCTCCAACTGCTGCACATGTGTAGTGACAGGAGAGGCAGGGAAGTGATAGCAAGATCTTTGCCTGCCGGAACAGACTTTTGGCGGGAACTCCTTTCCTGGCAAGAGATCTTTGATAAATGGACCTGCAAAACATTCCTTACTGCAAGAATATGCAGCGATAAAGAATGTTCAATTTCGGGACTGGACTGCTTTATTTGTTAAGTAGGCCCTTATTTTTTATTTGCAGTGTATTAAATAATGAAAATAAAAGTTGGCTGAAATAAAGGAACTATTAATAACACTAACAAGGATAAGGTTGTAAATAAAAGTTCCCATACCTTGAGAGAACATCAAATATTTAACATTATATATACATTTGCTATGCAGGGGGGGTGACTATGCAATGTAGCTAATAATGAGGTGCTCTATGAAATGAGGGGCATTGTGGCTGCTGGCTAGCAGTGGGGATCTCTGTGGAAAGTAGTTACTAATGTACTGTATGCTTGGCAATTTTTTTTTACATCCCCTCAAGGAGATCCAGGAGGGCAGGGGCAAGTGCAAGACTCAAGGTGGTGCAATTTGCATCAATATGGCATCATGCAGCAGGGAACAATACATGACGCGTTTCACCGCAAATTATGCCATCAAAGCCGGCACCTGTTTACTTCTTTAGCTTAGTGTGCAGGATGTAGGAGGTTGGACTGGCCCTCTGGGAGAACTGTCCCCGAAATTTTGGGGCCTTCCGGACATTCCAGGACAGTTAGCAGGTAATACAGTAGGTGTACGAATATTTTGGTGACTTTTAAACATGAACAGCAAAAGTTGAACGCAGCAGTGTTAGTAGTGAGACTTTTGAACTATTTCAAAACACTATTTCAATTGTGTTTAGAATTTTTTTTTTTACTTGAACCAAGAATGAAACTGCAATTCTCAAACATGAGCAACGAAACTTAGATGCAAGTAGAGAATGCGAAACGCAACGTTTGAACCCCTAGTATGAATTTGGATCTATTGACGATTGCACTTCAAACATGATCGGGGCTTTCGATCTAAAATTTGCTTACATTTCGAACCAATTCATTTTTAAAAAAAGAATCGTTAAAAGAAAGACGCTGTCACCTGTGATGTACACAGTTTTGTGCTGGAGCGTTCCTGTGACGCTTTGTACCCTAATCAGTGAGCAGCGGTTTGGAACTCAGTTTGTATAACAGCTTAGACGGAAGGAATCCAGCACATGGCCGGTGATACAGCACCTATATAAATCATAGATAATTGGCCGTTGTAAGGATTTTCCATCTCATTTGTCTCATTGCAGCTCCAAATTAGGAGCTCTAACAGCTTAAGAGTCCAGAGATATATTATTTACAAGAGAAGTCCATAAAATATAAATGAGGAATTAGAGATGGTGGAGCCCCCACCAAGCGCATGCTTCCAGTAAACAGCTGGAGAGAGTGATCTACAATAAAAAAAAAAAAGGAGGGAAAAAAATCCCCACCGCTCTATTGTGTTCTGCATCAATACAGATGAACGCTGCTGAGGTAAATGAGTCCATATTGCAAGAAAAAAAAAATCCAGAACACTTATTTCAATCTTACATTACTGAAGTGCTCCCCTGCTGTGTATTATTTTGCAACCTGGAGCTAATGCAAAAGAGTTTTGTACTTTTATTGTTGGTTTATATTTGCTTTTAGGCTACATTTGGTGGTGACCTTTTGATGCCTCTTCACTTTGCATTATACCAAGTCTCTTGTCTATGTGTATCTTAAAGACATACCTGCCTACTCTCCCAAAAGTTGTGTGAGACTCCCGATTTTTTGGGTAGTCCCCTGAAATCCTCGGAATAGTGTCCAGATCTCCCGCTCCCTAGTGATGCGGGCAGGATGAGAAAATTATACCTGGGTTTCGTGGCTCAGTATGGAGGGGCCGGAGCTAAATGATGCAAATATACATAATTTAGCCCCAACCTCTTCGTTAACCCAAAGGGGTGGGGCCTAGTGATTTGACAGCCCCCCTAAAGTGTCCTGCAGCGTCTCCTCTCCCGGCTTCTCCTGGAGAGGACACTATAAAAGTAGGTAAGTATGCTTAAAGAGTGTGTGCCGGCCACACAGGCAGCCATTTTGTGGTTTTCCTGGGTGATCATGGGAATGCAGCCTATCAGGTCACTCGAAATTAGTACACTAGTGAGCTGCTTAATGACCAGGGAATGGTACCTAGTGGATAGGCTGTATTCTCATGAATACAAAATGGCTGCCTATGTGTAGGAAGGTATCTGGTCAGCTAGTCAACATTCAGAATGTCAACGGGTTTGGAATGTCAGCACAGAAATTAGGTTGACAACTAATATGTCGGCTTACACTTAGGTCGAATTATTAAAATGTCGACACATTCAGAATGTCTGCATTTAACATGTCGATGCCAGAATGTCGACATGTGGTTTCTGTTCAGGTTAGGTTTAGGGATAGAATTTGGTTTAGAGTTAGACTCAAATAATAAAAAAAAACCACAACATTTCAACATTCTGTACGTGGCGATATTTTAACCATGAGTGTATGTTGACATATTGGGGGTCATTCCGAATTGATCGCTAGCTGCCGTTGTTCGCTGCGTAGCGATCAGTTAAAAAAACGGCTAATATGCGCATGCGTATGCACCGCAATGCACACGCGCGTCGTACGGGTACGAAGTCCTTTGTGGTTTTGCACTGGTTCTAGCGACGATTCCAATCGCACAGCTAAACGTAAGGAGACTGACAGGAAGTGGGAGTTTCTGGGTGGCAACTGACCGTTTTCTGGGAGTGTTTGGAAAAACGCAGGCGTGGCCGGGTGTTTGCTGGGCGGGTATCTGACGTCATTACCGTGTCATTCGTCGCAGCAATCATCGCACAGAATAAGTAACTACAGGGCTGGTCTTGTTCTGCACAAAATGTGTTTGCTGCCGAGCGGCTGCACAGGCGTTCGCACTCCTGTAACGGGAAAATACACTCCCCCGTGGGCGGCGACTATGCGTTTGCACGGCTGCTAAAAGTAGCTAGCGAGCGATCAACTCGGAATGACCCCCATTGGCTGTTAACATCCGTGTCTACATTCTGACTTAATGTTGACTAGCCATACCACACCCGTGTAGGACACAGGTATTCACTGTCTGTTTCACTGTATGCTCATATCCACTAAATTGCAAGAAAGAGTTTCAAGATTCACGTGTCTCCCTTTGGCCTATGTCTAGCCATTGTGTGTGTGTGTGTGTGTGTGTGTGGGGGGGGGGGGGGGAGACGGGGGGGGGGGGGTTCAATTGGGAGGCTCCTGTCACTTGCAGCCTATGCTTAGAGCAGCGGGGAATAGATGCTGTGCTCATTCACGGGTGACAGAGAGACTGGGGGCATGTCAGCAGCTCATAGAGCGCTGGTTATGCCCCCACGGATACTGAAAACTGGGGGTGAGGTTCGTGATCGCGGCATTGCAGCAAAGCCACGCCCCCTTTTACACAGACCATGCCCCTTTTTCGGGAATGCGCTCAAGATGTCCCTCTTCCCCGGAGCTCGATGTTGGGAGGTATGACATACCCCCCAACTGTCCATGTTTTGTAGGGACATTTTTTCTTTTGAATCAATATCATTCCAAATTACCTCTTCTATGAGTTATAAAATATAAATGACTATTAATTTTTTTATTAACAGTTTCTGGTAAAACGCAGAATGTTCCATTGCACTTTACAATTGGAAACAACAATGATAAAACAAAACTGGGTAAGAACAGTTAGAGGTCGGAGGGCCCTGCTCACAAGCTTACAATCTATAGGGAAATAGGCATTGATACACAAGGATAGGTGCTACCTATTGTATAAAGGTCCACCAGATTGCAAAGGTTCTTGGTGGGCTGCACAATATGGTCCCCCAGCAATGTTGGCCTGGGGTCAGGAGGATGGGAAAGTGAAGGAAAATAAAATGTGAGGATAAGAGTGCACTGTACAGTGGGGATGTAACTGGATAGGAAATCACTATGATATATACTTTTCTATTGCCTGCTCAAATATTTGCTGCTAAATTCACAACAATAATAGTCTACAGAACAGATGGGGTTGCCAAGGTGAGGCAAGAGAGAAATTGCCCCCTCTAGTGTTCTGTGAGAGAAGGGCAGGGCCTCTATCAACAACGCGTTTCGCCAAGACAGTATGTATAGCCCCTATGATGGAAACCTGGGTCTCATTAATCCAAACTAACAGTAGCATAGCAGGTTTCCCATAAGAATGAAGGAGAGGACACATCCATGACTGCCTGCTGATGACTGGTTGCTACACCCATGTACAGTAGGTGCACACTGCAGTCTATATAGAGATGCAGCTGTACCAGGAGCTAATTAATGACCTGTTTCCTGTTCCAAGCAGTAGCAGCCCTCCCCTGCCATTATATTATTCTGGAAAGTGTTGGTATTTAAAGCTGCACTATGCACTATGCATGTAATGTATCCATGGCCTGGAGTGATGTAACCACATGGACAATACATTATAGAATAGGAATAACTGAACCGTATGAAATCAACCATACAATATACACAAGCGTTTAATGTGACTATAGACCATAAATGCGAGAAATAATAGACGCTGCAAGTCCTGTCCTATATTACTGTGGAATGTTTTTGTGATTTAAATCCTCATTCTTCATAGGGATCAATGATCCCTGATCTTAAATTGTAAAGCGCAACGGACCAACCCAGGGCGCCCCTGCAAGAGCCTAGCGGCACCCCAGGGTGCCACGGCACACAGTCTGAGGACCACTGCTATAATCTTCTTCCATAACAGAGCACTGTTATTGGCGTTACAAACAGGAACCCCACTCAATTATAGGCTCTTGTGAATCTAAATGACTTGTCTTGTGACATTACTTAATTAAAATGTTGGATGGTTTAGAAAATCTCATAACATTTGTTTTACAGTAACTATCAACATTTGGAGAATTAGCTGTTAGGTCTTCATTTACAATGTTGACATTCATAATGGTGTTGACATTGGGCAGCCTGGCGTCGGTCACTGCTATTGTCTCCTCCAAGCTTCTCAGTTGGCTCCCAGGGAAGAGGCAGCCTCATTTTGAATACAAGATGGTCGTTGTAAAACAGCTTTATCCCAAAAGAGTGGTTTCACATCTGCCATCTTGGATTCAAAATGAGGCTGCTTCTTCCCTGGGAGTCGGCTAAGTTGCAAGGAGGGAACACACATGGGAGAAGATCAGAGCACCCTGAGGATGCCCAGGCAAACTCTGGTAGAACATAAAAACTCCATTCATAGCACATTGGTGGCAATCAAACGCTCAGTGCTGTGCTAACCATTACACCAACCATGCTGCCTAATGCAAGTCTGCCAAGGGAGCGTATCTTGCTTGTTTTACTATGCGCATGCTCCACAAATACGGATAGTTAAACGCAAACCGAGCGCATCTCCACTTGCGACGTCTGCTTTCAGATGGATCTTCTGCACCAATGATACAGAGGGTGCAAGTGCTCACTGATAATGATGGCGGATATCAAGTCTGCACACCGGCGATTATACGCATTTATTTCCATGCATGCAATGCGGGAACAAATACGGCCGACACGATCAACTCTGCAGCAGCACCATAATCTGGCGCCTCTATAGGCAACACGACACGGTATCGTTTATAACATAAACTAATGATTTTCGCGGCGACAAGCTTGGAGCTGGAATTTTTAACCTGCGGCATAGCTGCTCGGTGGAGAGTAGGGATGAGTAAAGAAATTAATAGCCGACGCGACTGGTTATAACTGTGATTCTCTTTCACAGCTTAATCACAGGGTCTGAATTGCAGCTTAATAGAAGCTCTGACCCCGGGGTGAGCTGTCTGTGAGGCACAAGACAGCGCTGTTCGCCTTCAAGAGACCCTACGGCACTCAGCGACATGATAGCAACTGAGCCCGTCTCATACCGACGTGGCTATAAAGACGAGAAGGAACAATGACGTTTGGGAATTATCTCTGTAGGCCCAAGTTTCTACCAGCTGTGATATTCTGCCGCCGGCCTCTGATTTACCTTCATTATAAATCTCTAAGTGTCTCTAGAAAAGAGAAAAATAGAAAAAAAAAGTATTTCATGCGAGCGGACTGAGAGGATGGTTATATTTATACCAATAGGAATGTTTTAAAAGCCCGACGAATCTGCCAAGCGTTTCCTGGCAGTGCATCAGAGGAGACAAGCTTAGGTAATCAATTAAGGCAGAGTAAACGGCGCAGGATGCTTTTAGTTGTAAAGAGGATTAGATAAAGTCTCAGCGTGGATTTAAGGGTTGATGCCTGTGATGTGTTTTGCTGTCACAGGAATACACTAGCTCACCCACTGCCTGTGTTTTCTACTCCAACCCGGAACCACGCGTGGTTCCACGCAAGGTAGGACTGGCGCACGGGGGAATTCCCTGGTGGGCCCCACATCCTCTTCTAATGGTAGGTTTCAGGCAGTGCCCTCAAATTATACATTGCTACTCTATCACAGGATCAGTTATCTGGTAGAGCCGGAACATGGATGAACAGGGTACGCACAGTGGTAAGCATGTTGACTGCAGGCTATAGGACTAATTCCAGACCTGATCGGTGTGCTGCAAATTACACTGTCCTGCGATCAGATAGTCCCCGCCCAGGCGGAGTGAAAATTTGCCCCGTGCAAGTGTGCAAATGCATGTGTACGCTGTGCGACAAATCACCTCAGTCAGCGGACAGCTGCAAAACCATTTGCATCACACTCACCATTCTCCAGTGCGATGAGAACAGGCTGATCGGAGCCGGAGATGACGTCACACACCCTCCCTGAAAACGCTTGGGATGGTCAGTTAGCATCCACAAACGCCCTCTTCCTGTCAATCACGTCGCGAACACCTGTGTGATAAATTTTTTCGCACCATCCTGTCGCTGTTTGGTGATGCGCATGCGCATTGCATTGTATATGCATGCGCAGCAGCTTGATAATCGCCCGCTAGCGGCGATCTGGTCTGAATCGGGCCCTATGTCCACTGTAATGGCTGCCCACCCCTTCACGGGGACAAAAATGTAAACGGTCCATAAAATGAAACCTTTGGACTTATTGGGACCAGTTTCAACAAAATCAATGTTGTAAAAATAAAACATGACGTAGAGTGAGGACTAATCAACAGATCTCTCCCCACTGAATCATGGCCCTCATTCCGAGTTGTTCGCTCGCTAGCTGCTTTTAGCAGCTTTGCACACCCTAAGCCGCCGCCTACTGGGAGTGAATCTTAGCTTATCAAAATTGCGAACGAAAGATTAGCAAAATTGCGAATAGACACTTCTTAGCAGTTTCTGAGTAGCTCCAGACTTACTCGGCATCTGCGATCAGTTCAGTCAGTTTCGTTCCTGGTTTGACGTCACAAACACACCCAGCGTTCTCCCAGACACTCCTCCGTTTCTCCAGCCACTCCCACGTTTTTCCCAGAAACGGCAGCGTTTTTTCACACACTCCCATAAAACGGACAGTTTCCGCCCAGAAACACCCACTTCCTGTCAATCACATTACGATCACCAGAACGAAGAAAAAACCTCGTAATGCCGTGAGTAAAATACCTAACTGCATAGCAAATTTACTTGGCGCAGTCGCACTGCGGACATTGCGCATGCGCATTAGCGACTAATCGCTCCGTTGCGAAAAAAAAATAATGAGCGAACAACTCGGAATGAGGGCCCGTGTACCATAAATTAGTATCACATAATTAAATGAAGTATGCTGTATATAGTATACAGGGGGGTTCCCAATTCTCCATCAACTGTTCACCTTAATAAAATTGCCGCAGGCCCCAGCGCCAGCTGCGCATTCTTCTCTTTCCTGCCTCCAGTTCTGCCAGGAGAATGAATGCTCCGTTACAGTCTGCTTCAGTTGGTAGTGAAGGTGCAAATGAAATGTATAAAACGCTGTATTGTGTACACTATGGGGGTCATTCAGACCTGATCGCACGTTAGCTATTTTTTGCAGCGCTGCGATCAGGTCAAAACTCTGGAAATCTGCGCATGCATATACACCGCAATGCGCAGGCGCGTCATACGGGATCAAAGCGGATTGTTGCTGAGCGATGGATTTAACGAAGATTCCATTCACACAGCCGATCGCCAAGGAGAGTGACAGGAAGGGGGCGTTTCTGGGTGTCAAATTACCGTTTTCAGGGAGTGCTTGCAAAAACGTAGGCGTGGCTGGGCGTTCGCTGGGCGGGTGTATGACGTCAAATCCGGACAGGAATAGGCTGAAGTGATTGCAAGCGCTGAAGAGGTTCAGAACTACTCAGAAACTGCACAAACTTTATTTTGCAGAGCTCGGCTGCACATGCGTTTGTAATTCTGCTAAGCTAAAATACACTCCTGGGTGGCGGCATAGCGTTTGCATGGCTGCTAAAACTAGCGAGCGAGCGATTAACTTGGAATGACCCGCATATACCCCTAAATCATTTATGACTACAGTTTGCAGCTTAGGGAAAGGTGGCAGGCCATTAAGGCTAAGGGTAGAAAAGCAGCTGCAGTAAAACATACATGTAACATGTTACACGCACAATGTAGCAATTAGCCCTATGCTAATAAAGGTCATGTTTAGACATAAATGTACATTTTGCACAATTGTGATGACAGTGTCCCTATATATACGTATCATAAATATACCTTACAATGCACTGGCTAGGAACCACACCGACCCGCAGCCTGCGCTCTCTTATTATAGACTGACAGACGCTGGACGGTTCCGGAGACAGAGAGTGATATTACGCTGCGGTGAGCCAGACGGAAACCAGAGCTAGGCCCTGCATCCTTCTCGAATGGCTGTGCGATTACAGAGGTGAATCCCTTTTTCTGCCGGGCACTTATCTAGTTTCATTGGAGTGCCTAAAACTTTGTCAACCAGAACTGTTTGTTCTGATGTCAGTGCCAATTAGAATCTATATTATTAAGTGCCTTTGGGGGAGATGTTTCAAAACTTGGAGGAAGATAAAGTGGAGAGAGTTAAAGAACGAATCAATCAGCTTTATAGCACAGCCTATAAGACGACAGTAAGGAGCTGATTGGTTGGTACTTTACCTCTCTCCAAGATTTGATCATTCTCTCCCTATATATTTAACCTTAAAAAATAAATGTATGACATGGCAAAATATGTAGACATTACGTAGAGTGGCATACTGGGTTATATGGGGCTGGACACAGTGGCAAACGCAGGATTTCTAGAGGGGGGTTTCCAAATGCAATCCATAATCTCCCACTCTGCAGAGCAAGTACGGGAGTCTGGGGGAGCGGTAGATGAACCTAGTAACACATTGGTACTTTTTATACATTGGATACTGTATGGAATACAGTATAAATATTAAACACTATATATTGTCTATAGTATAGGCTGTATCCAACATATTTAAACAATATAAATAAGATAAGTGGTCAGGAAAAGGTTAAACATACCATACTCAGGAGCGGATCTAGGCACAGGCGAGCAGGGCAGGTGCCCGGGGTGCAGCGGCCCGCCGCCCACCCGCACTCTGCATCCCGCACTCAGGCTGAAGCAAGCGCTGTGGGCAGTGTGGGTGCCCGCTGTAGCCGCCTCCATTTTCAGACAGACACTAGAGGTCATAATTGACCTCTAGTGTCTGTGCGGTGCTGCTATGGGAGAGACGTCATGACGTCTCTCCCATAGAAAGGAGCCGGCGGCTGTCAGAGACGGAGCAGCGGCGGCAGAAGCGGTCGGGAAGCAGGAGCGAGGCTGGTGAGTATTGGGGTTTTTTTGTGTGTGTTTGTACGTGGTGCTACTAGGGGGCATCTCTACTGGCGGCACATCTAACGAGGTCATCTCTACTGGGGGCACATCTAACGAGGTCATCTCTACTGGGGGCACATCTAACGAGGTCATCTCTACTGGGGGCACATCCAAGGGGGCATAACTACAGGGGCATCTCTACTGGGGGCAAATCTACAGGAGGCATCTATACTGGTGGCACATCTAATGAGCTCATCTCTACTGAGGGCACATCTAATGGGGTCATCACTACTGGGGGCAATATAAGGGGGCTTAACTACAGGGGCATCCCTACTGGGGGGCAAATCTACGGGGGGCATCTCTACTGAGGGCACATCTAAGGGGGCATAACTACAAAGGCATCTCTACTGGAGGCATAACTACTAGGGGCACACCTACTGGGGCTAATCTACAGGGGCCCCATTCCTGTGAAGCCACACACCTATTTTACCTGATGGGGGGGGGGGGGGCAAAGGAAACATTCGCCCTGGGCGCCACAAGGTCTAGAACCGGCCCTGACCATACTAAATAAATAATCAAACATAATAGAACTAGTAGTAGACAGAAGTGCACTTTCTAAGCACACATCCTCCCACCTCATGGAAAGGCTTCTGTCCCTTCTTCCTGGCAGCTACCTTCATATTATTATATACCATTGCTATTGTTGTTATAATTTGAGCCACTTGCCAAGAGAAGGGGGGTTTCCAGGCAACCAGAACCCCCACACACACAACCCCACCCCACCCTGCTCCCCTCCCCCTGCGTTGCCTTTGGGAGTTATAGGGATAAATGTAATAGCCTACGAATGGCAGGCATTAATGAGATCCCGGCGAGCCTGGTGGATGTTTTAAAGGGGCAGTCATTTCAAAGACAAAATCGGGTTAGTTATTTTAAAAGTTTAAATTTTTCAAAGCTTTCACCAGCTAGATGGCGCTATTTATATCATCCGTACAATGATAACATACTTCCTTTTTCCTGCTTGTGGAAAACTATACTTGTGTAAAAGAGAAGATGGTGTCTGCCACTGCACTTTGTGTAGAACGCCCAAAAATATATTTAATAGAGTATCTTTCATTTTTTGGTACTGAGCCATCTTGACAAATCCTTAAATTGTGCACTCACGGAAACTATGCCTGGGCTCTTATCCTGATAAAAAAAAAAGTGCTGTCACACCCCCAAGATGGTGTGGCCCCAGCATCTACAAATGGGTCCCGAAACCCACAATTCAATATGGCCATGCCCCCATATGATGTGTTAACGTCACCTTCCTTCCTGGACCCAAATTCCTTATGGCGGCCTGGTTAAGGGTCTGATTTATCAATGAGTTTTATCATATGCACGAGTTTTAAAACTCATTGCGTGTGGTAATTAGTGAGAGTGGGGAAGAGGCGGACTGAAGTGATCCGGCATATCCCGCCACTATCCCTGTCTTTGCATTCCATGTTTCAGTCATATGAAAATCACTGAAAAGTTGGCTTTGATGTATGTATGTATGTAGACACGTTATTTTCCGATATAAGGCGAGCAGATGCCTGTGAGGTTCTCACATGTTATAAGCAGTGAGCTGTGTTATCTAGTCATATAGGGAGGCTGAAGAACTGATCAGGAAACATGATTGCAGGGTTTTACGTATTCACAGAGTTTAAGCTAAGTGTAAAAGACTTGTCTACTACAGTCCTCTGCGCTGATGCGTTCTTCTTACCTACATCCAAGCATGCAGACTGCCGCGGTATTACGGTAAGAGAAAAGAACAGAAAATCCACTTAATAAAATGTTCAGCCAGCTGGAAACGCGACAGCAAAGAACTGTCAGAACACTGTCCTGGGTTTGCAAAATCGCTTCAAGTAATGAGAGGCTGAAGCCGCCGCTGTATCACCCTGACAGCTTGTTTTTCTGTGCGCCAGCGTCTCCGGGATTAGACAGCGGTGACCACGTGCTGTGTCCTCAGCCCTCACATCTGTATTACTAATGCAAAGTGCACTCCTATTGCTGTAGGAGTAGATTCTAGACCGTAGGTTCTCAGACTCGGTCCCCAGGACCCCAAGCAGTTCATGTTTTCAAGGTCTCCTAGCAGAATCACAAGTGAAATATCCACAGGCGAAAGTGACCTTTGGGTCTTTTAAAATGTGTCAGTGAGTAATAAGCACACCTGTGCACCTGCTAGGGTACTCGGAAAACGCAAACTCATAGTTGCCTACCTGTTAAGTCTCCTCTCCAGGAGAAGGCCGGAAAGGAGACTCTGCTTAACACTTCGGGAAGGGGGATGTGAATTCATGTCATTAAGCTCCACCCCCTCCTCCCATACGGCAGTGCAATTCTCCATAAAACTTCCTCATCCTGCCCGCGTTCACTAGGAAGCAGGTGGGATGTGGGAGAACTGGCCTCTCTTCCATGGGTGTGGGAGACCGCCTGAAACTTGCGGGAGAGGTAATGTAGAGTGACTAAGGAATCTTAAAAGGGAACACCATACCATTTTTTACTAGTTTTCCATCTATCTATCTATCTATCTATCTATCTATCTATCTATCTATCTATCTATCTATCTATCTATCTCATACTTGCCTACTCTAACGGAAGTTGCGGAAGACGCACAATTTTTCGGGTAGTCCCCTGCACCCCCAGAAGAGTAATCAGTACTCCTGAAAGGGGCAGGGCTAAATGATGTAAATTGTGTAATTTTAGCTCACCCACTCACTACGGATCCTATCTATCTTTCTCTGACGTCCTAGTGGATGCTGGGAACTCCGTAAGGACCATGGGGAATAGCGGCTCCGCAGGAGACTGGGCACAACTAAAGAAAGCTTTAGGACTACCTGGTGTGCACTGGCTCCTCCCCCTATGACCCTCCTCCAGACCTCAGTTAGAATCTTGTGCCCGGCTGAGCTGGATGCACACTAGGGGCTCTCCTGAGCTCCTAGAAAGAAAGTATAATTTTAGGTTTTTTATTTTCAGTGAGATCTGCTGGCAACAGACTCACTGCACCGAGGGACTATGGGGAGAGAAGCGAACCTACCTGCTTGCAGCTAGCTTGGGCTTCTTAGGCTACTGGACACCATTAGCTCCAGAGGGATCGACCGCATGGAACTGGCCTTGGTGTTCGTTCCCGGAGCCGCGCCGCTGTCCCCCTTACAGAGCCAGAAGCAAGAAGAGGTCCGGAAAATCGGCGGCAGAAGACTTCGGTCTTCAACAAGGTTGCTCCTCATGCACACCTCACACTCTGGTCACTGATGGGTGCAGGGCGCTGGGGAGGGGGGGGGGGGTGCCTTGAGCAGCAATATTAACACCTTGGCTGGCAAAAAAATCACAATATATAGTCCCAGAGGCTATATATGTGAAAAATACCCCTGCCAGAATTCCATAAAAAAGCGGGAGAAGTCTGCCGAAAAAGGGGCGGGGCTATCTCCCTCAGCACACTGACGCCATTTTCTCTTCACAGTGCAGCTGGAAGACAGCTCCCCAGGCTCTCCACTGTAGTTTTCAGGCTCAAAGGGTTAAAAAGAGAGGGGGGACACTAAATGTAGGTGCAATATTGTGTATACAAGCAGCTATTGGGAAAATCACTCAGTTATAGTGTTAATCCCTGCATTATATAGCGCTCTGGTGTGTGCTGGCATACTCTCTCTCTGTCTCCCCAAAGGACTTTGTGGGGTCCTGTCCTCAGTCAGAGCATTCCCTGTGTGTGTGCGGTGTGTCGGTACGGCTGTGTCGACATGTTTGAGGAGGAAGGTTATGTGGAGGCGGAGCAGATGCCGATAAATGTGATGTCAACACCAGAGTGGATGGATAGGTGGAAGGTATTAACCGACAGTGTCAACTCTTTACAGAAAAGGCTGGATGACGTAACAGCTGTGGGACAGCTGGATTCTCAGCCCGCGCCTGGCCAGGCGTCTCAAAGGTCAGCAGGGGCTCAAAACGCCCGCTACCTCAGATGGCAAACACAGATGTCGACACGGAGTCTGACTCCAGTGTCGACGAGGTTGAGACATATACAAAATCCACTAGGAACATCCGTAGCATGATCTCGGCAATGAATAATGTGTTACACATTTCTGACATTAACCCAAGTACCACTAAAAAAGGGTTTTGTGTTTGGGGAGAAAAAGCAACCAGTGTTTTGTTCCCCCATCAGATGAGTGAATGAAGTGTGTGAAGAAGCGTGGGGTTCCCCCGATAAGAAACTGGTAATTTCTAAAAAGTTACTAATGGCGTACCCTTTCCCGCCAGAGGATAGGTCACGTTGGGAGACATCCCCTAGGGTGGATAAGGCGCTCGCACGTTTGTCAAAAAAGGTGGCACTGCCGTCTTAGGATACGGCCACTTTGAAGGAACCTGCTGATAAAAAGCAGGAGGCTATCCTGAAGTCTGTATATACACACTCAGGTACTAAACTGAGACCTGCAATTGCCTCATCATGGATAGTGCTGCTGCAGCGTGGTCTATTACCCGGTCAGGACGGGAATACTATTTTGCTAACCATAGAGAATTTAAAGACGTTGTCTTATATATGAGGGATGCACAGAGGGATATTTGCCGGCTGGCATCTAGAATTAATGCAATGTCCATTCTGCCAGGAGGGTATTAGGGACCCGGCAGTGGACAGGTGATGCTGACTTTAGAAGGCACATGAAGATTCTGCCTTATAAGGGTGAGGAATTGTTTGGGGATGGTCTCTGGGACCTCGTATCCACAGCAACAGCTGGGAAAGAAATTTTTTTACCTCAGGTTTCCTCACAGCCTAAGAAAGCACTGTATTATCAGGTACAGTCCTTTCGGCTTCAGAAAAGCAAGCGGGTCAAAGGCGCTTCCTTTCTGCACAGAGACAAGGGAAGAGGGAAAAAGCTGCACCAGACAGCCAGTTCCCAGGATCAAAAATCTTCCCCCGCTTCCTCTGAGTCCACCGCATGATGCTGGGGCTCCACGGGTGGAGCCAGGTGCGGTGGGGGCGCGTCTCGGAAACTTCAGCGACCAGTGGGCTCGCTCACAGGTGGATTCCTGGGTTCTGCAAGTAGTATCACAGGGATACAAGCTGGAGTTCGAGGCGACTCCCCCTCGCCGTTACCTCAAATCAGCCTTGCCTGCTGCCCTTGAGGGGAGGTAGTACTGGCGGCAATTCACAAGCTGTACTTCCAGCAGGTGATAATCAAGGTACCCCTCCTTCAACAAGGCCGGGGTTACTATTCCACAAGGTTTGTGGTACCGAAACCAGACGGTTCGGTGAGACCCATTCTAAAAATTAAAATCCTTGAACACTTATATAGTTACGAAGGTTCAAGTTCAAAATGGAATCGCTCAGGGCGGTTATTGCAAACCTGGACGAAGGGGATTACATGGTATCACTGGACATCAAGGATGCTTACCTGCATGTCCCCATTTACCCTCCTCACCAGGAGTACCTCAAAATTGTGGTACAGGACTGTCATTACCAATTCCAGACGTTGCCATTGGTCTGTCCCCGGCACCGAGGGTATTTACCAAGGTAATGGCTGAAATGATGATACTCCTTAGAAAAAAGGGAGTTATAATTATCCCATACTTGGACGATCTCCTTATAAAGGCGAGGTCCAGGGAGCAGTTGTTGGTCGGAGTAGCGCTATCTCGTGTAGTGCTACAACAGCACGGCTGGATTCTGAATATTCCAAAGTCGCAGCTGGTTCCTATGACGCGTCTACTGTTCCTGGGTATGGTTCTGGACTCAGAACAGGAAAAAGTGTTTCTCCCAGAGGAGAAGGCCAAGGAGTTGTCATCTCTAGTCAGAGACCTCCTAAAACAAATACAGGTGTCGGTGCATCAATGCACGCGAGTCCTGGGAAGGATGGTAACTTCTTATTCGGCAGGTTCCATGCAAGGATCTTCCCGTGGGATCTGTTGGACAAGTGGTCCGGGTCGCATCTTCAGATGCGTCGGCTGATAACTCTGTCTCCAAGGGCCAGGATGTCGCTGTTGTGGTGGCTGCAGAGTGCTCATCTTCTGGAGGGCCGCAGATTCGGCATACAGGACTGGGTCCTGGTGACAACGGATGCCAGCCTTCGAGGCTGGGGGGCAGTCACACAGGGAAGAAACTTCCAAGGACTATGGTCGAGTCAGGAGACTTCCATACACAAAAATATTCTGGAACTAAGGGCCATTCACAATGCCCTAAGTCAGGCTAGACCCCTGCTTCAACACCAGTCGGTACTGATCCAGTCAGACAACATCACGGCGGTCGCCCATGTAAACCTACAGGGCGGCACAAGAAGCAGGATGGCGATGGCAGAAGCCACAAGGATTTTCCGATGGGCGGAAAATCATGTGTTAGCACTGTCAGCAGTGTTTATTCCCGGAGTGGTCAACTGGGAAGCAGACTGTCTCAGCAGGCACGACCTCCACCCGGGAGAGTGGGGACTTCATCCTGAAGTCTTCCAAATGAGTGTACACCATTGGGAAAGCCACAGGTGGACATGATGGCGTCCCGCCTCAACAAAAAGCTAAAAAGATTTTGCGCCAGGTCAAGGGACCCTCAGGCGATAGCTGTGGACGGTATATGGTGTATGTGTTCCCTCCTCTGCCTCTCACACCCAAGGTACTGAAGATAATATGAAGGAGAGGAGTAAGAACTATACTCGTGGTTCAAGATTGGCCAAGAAGAGCTTGGTACCCAGAACTTCAAGAAATGCTCTCAGAGGACCCATTGCCTCTGCCGCTCAGACAGGACCTGCTGCAGCAGGGGCCCTGCCTGTTCCAAGACTTACCGCGGCTGTGTTTGACAGCATGGCGGTTGAACACCGGTTCCTAAAGGAAAAAGGCATTCCGGTGGAAGTCATTCCTACGCTGATTAAGGCTAGGAAAGATGTGATCGCAAAATATTATCACCGCATATGGCGAAAATATGTTGCTTGGTCTGAGGCCAGGAAGGCCCCAAAGGAGGAATTTCAACTGGGTCGATTTCTGCACTTCCTACAGTCAGGAGTGACTATGGGCCTAAAATTGGGTTCCATTAAGGTCCAGATTTCGGCTCTGTACATTTTCTTCCAAAAAGAACTGGCTTCACTGCCTGAAGTTCAGACTTTTGTTAAGGGAGTGCTGCATATTCAGCCCCCGTTTGTGCCTCCAGTGGCACCGTGGGATCTCAACGTGGTGTTGGATTTCCTGAAGTCGCATTGGGTTGAGCCACTTAAATCCGTAAGTGCTATAATGCCTCACGTGGAAAGTGGTCATGCTGTTGGCCTTGGCGTCGGCCAGGCGTGTATCAGAATTGGCGGCTTTGTCATGCAAAAGTCCTTATCTGATTTTTCATATGGATAGGGCGGAATTGAGGACTCGTTCCCAATTCCTTCCTAAGGTGGTATCAGCTTTTCATGTGAACCAACCTATTGTGGTGCCTGCGGCTACTTGGGACTTGGGGGGGACTCCAAGTTACTGGACGTAGTCAGGGCCCTGAAAATATATGTTTCCAGGACGGCTGGAGTCAGGAAAACTGACTCGCTATTTATCCTGTGTGCACCCAACAAGCTGGGTGCTCCTGCTTCTAAGCAGACTATTTGCTCGCTGGATCTGTAGCACGATTCAACTTGCACATTCTGCGGCTGGAAGGCCGCACCCTAAATCTGTAAAAGCCCATTCCACGAGGAAAGTGGGTTCTTCTTGGGCGGCTGCCCGAGGGGTCTCGGCTTTACATCTTGGCCGAGCTGTTACTTGGTCGGTTTCAAACACTTTTACAAGTTTGATACCCTGGCTGAGGAGGACCTTGAGTTTGCTCATTCTGTGCTGCAGAGTCATCCGCACTCTCCCGCCCATTTGGGAGCTTTGGTATAATCCCCATGGTCCTCACGGAGTTCCCAGCATCCACTAGGACATCAGAGAAAATAAGATTTTACTCACCGGTAAATCTATTTCTCGTAGTCCGTAGTGGATGCTGGGCGCCCATCCCAAGTGCGGATTGTCTGCAATACTTGTATATAGTTATTGCGTAAATAAAGGGTTATTGTTGAGCCATCTGTTGAGAGGCTCAGTTATATTTCATACTGTTCACTGGGTATAGTATCACGAGTTGTACGGTGTGATTGGTGTGGCTGGTATGAGTCTTACCCGGGATTCAAAATCCTTCCTTATTGTGTCAGCTCTTCCGGGCACAGTATCCTAAGTGAGATCTGTAAGAGGGTCATAGGGGGAGGAGCCAGTGCACACCAGGTAGTCCTAAAGCTTTCTTTAGTTGTGCCCAGTCTCCTGCGGAGCCGCTATTCCCCATGGTCCTTACGGAGTTCCCAGCATCCACTACGGACTACGAGAAATAGATTTACCGGTGAGTAAAATCTTATTATTTTACCGCCTTCCACCAGTGTCAGTGATGTAACTTCCAGATACCAGCCCAACACACTTCTACAGTCTCCAAACAACTCTGCAATCAGAGCCAGCCCTAGGCATAAGGAAACTAATACCCCTTTTCCACTAGCTCAAAAAACACGGGTAAATGCACGGGGGCGTGCATTTACCCGTGTTTTTTGCAAGTGGAAAAGGGTAAACCCGGATCAAGTGATCCGGGAATCCTACCCTGGTAGCTAGCCGGGTTGAACACGTGTTCAACCCGGCTAGCTGTCTAGTGTGAACGGGAGCCGTGTCGAGGTGACACGGCTCCCGTTCACAGTGCATAGGGAAGGCGGCGCTGGGAGATCATGTGATCTCCCTGCGCCGCCCCTGCCGTGTCACTAGAAGCGTCACCAACCCGGCATTTGCCGGGTTGTGACTGCTAATGGGAAAGGGACCGAGCACGGGTCGCAGCAGGGGGCAGCTCCCGTGTCAGGCTCCCGGCTGCGACCCGTGCTCGTTAGTGGAAAAGGGGTATAAGTGAATGCCTATCTGTGCTTCTGCTGAATAGAATGATATGCGATATGCCTATATTCTGTGTGTGGCTGCAGCTGTAACTGCATACGAAATGCTACATTACAGTGTATTCCTGGAAATCACTGTAACGTAGCATTTTGTATGCAGATACACCCACAGTCGCACACAGAGTATGCAGCATATCATTGTAATCAGCAGAAGATGCTTCTGCATCCTAACCACATAGTAATGCAAATAAGATGCATTTTTGTCAGAAAAGGCGCCCGACATTAGCAGAGCTGCCAGCTCACTCATGCCAGGCATCTCCTGCTCAGGGCTGGATCTAGACCTTGTGGCGCCCAGGGTGAAAAATATGGGTGTGGCTTCATGGAAAGGGGCATGGTCAGTTATGCCCCCTGTAGCTGTGCTCTCAGTAGTTGTGCCCCCAGTATTGTGCCCCCTGTAGCTGTGCCCACAGTAGTACTGCCCCCTGTAGAATTGTGCCCCCTGTAGCGTTGTGCCCCCAGTACTGTGCCCCCTGTAGAGTTGTGCCTCCTAGTTGCACCGCTTACAAAAAAATAAAACTAAATTAATACAATCCCCGCTCCTGCTTCCCGAGCGCTGCTGCCCTCCGTCTCCGGTTGCCGGGCGCCGCTCCTCGGATCTATGCGATAGATGTCTTTCCCATAGCACCGCATAGAAACTAGAGGTCAATTATGACCTCTAGCGTGTATGTGCCACTCCCACAATGCAGTGCGGTGCGTGATGACTTCATTGCGCACCGCACAGCACCACATCTACACAGTACCGGGCGGCACCAGTAGCGGATCTTGCCATGGCGGCAGCGCCCTCCGGAAGGCGGTGCCCCGGGCAAAAATCCTGCTTGCCCGTTGCAAGATCCATTACTGCTCCTGATGCACAGCGTATTGAGGCAAGATGTATGAGGACCCATCTGTATCCAAACAGAGGCAGAGGTCACAGTGTTAGCGGCCATGTGAGTGCTGTGTGCAGGTGGGTTGATTGCGCAGTAGTGTTTGGTATATGT
The DNA here is from genome assembly GCF_028390025.1 of Pseudophryne corroboree. Taxonomy (NCBI): domain Eukaryota; kingdom Metazoa; phylum Chordata; class Amphibia; order Anura; family Myobatrachidae; genus Pseudophryne; species Pseudophryne corroboree. The sequence continues at coordinate 439,462,007 of NC_086452.1, forward strand.
GTAACGGGCATTATGTGTGTCATATGTATAAATGCATTAATAATGTGCGGCATATGTGTGTTATTATGTGTGCTATTATGTGTATAAGGGCATTAATAATGTGCAGCATATGTGTAAGGCGCATTATGTGTATAAGGGCATTAGTAAAGGTTGGCATAATGTGTAAGGGACATTGGGGGTAATTCAGACCTGATCGCTGTGCTGCAAATTTTGCTGTCCTGTGATCAGATAGGCCCTCATTCCGAGTTGTTCGCTCGCTAGCCGCTTTTCGCAGCATTGCACACGCTAAGCCGCAGAATTGCGAACAAAGTATTCGCAATATTGCGAAAAGATTTTTCTTTGCAGTTTCTGAGTAGCTTGAGACTTACTCTGCTAGTTTGATCAGTTCAGTGCTTGTCGTTCCTGGTTTGACGTCACAAACAAACCCAGCGTTCGCCCAGACGCTCCCCCGTTTCTCCAGCCACTCCCGCATTTTTCCCAGAAACGGCAGCGTTTTTTCACACACTCCCATAAAACGGCCAGTTTCCGCCCAGAAACACCCACTTCCTTTCAATCACATTGTGATCACCAGAACGAAGAAAAAATCTCGTAATGCCGTGAGTGAAATACCAAACTTCTTAGCAAATTTACTTGGCGCAGCCGCAGTGCGAACATTGCGCATGCGCAGTTAGTGGAAAATCGCACCGATGCGAAGGAAAAGAACGAGTGAACAACTCGGAATGAGGGCCATAGTCGCCACCCATGGGGGAGTGTACATTCGCCCCATGCAAGTGTGCATTTGCATGTGTACGCCTTGCAAAAAGTCCCTCAGTTAGCGGACAGCTGCAAATCCAATCGCAACTCACTCACCATCGAATAGTTTTTCCACTGTGTGCAGTATGTGTATAGTTGTATACGGGCATTAATAAAGGTTGGCATAATGTGTAAGGCGCATTATGTTTTATAAGGACATTAATAATGCGTGTCATGTGTGAGGGGCATTACTGTGTGGTATTATGTGTATAAAGGCATTACTAATGTGTGGCATTATGTGTATAAGGTGCTCTACTGTGTGGTGTAACATATAGAAAGGGCACTACTGTGTGGTCTAATGTGAATATTGAGCAATATAGGGGGTAATTCCAAGTTGATCGCAGCAGGAATTTTGTTAGCAGTTGGGCAAAACCATGTGCACTGCAGGGGAGGCAAATATAACATGTGCAGAAAGAGTTAGATTTGGGTGGGTTATTTTGTTTCTGTGCAGGGTAAATACTAGCTGCTTTATTTTTACACTGCAAATTAGATTGCAGATTGAACAAACCACACCCAAATCTAACTCTCTCTGCACATGTTATATCTGCCTCCCCTGCAGTACACATGGTTTTGCCCAACTGCTAACAAAATTCCTGCTGTGATCAACTTGGAATTACCCCCATAGCGTGGTGTAATGTGAATAAGGGGGCAATTCAGTATGATGTAATGTGAAGAAGGGGCACTACTATGAGGATTTAAGTATATAAGGTAAAGTGGTACTACTGTGTGATGTAACGTGAATAAGGGACACTATCGCATGATAAAATGTGAATAAAGTTGCAGTACTGTGTGGCGTAATTTGAATTGGGGGTACTATTGTGTGGCCATGCCTCTTTCCAGCAAGAACTCACCTCTTGATGGTGCTGGGAAAGGGGTGCAGGGTCAGAGGTGGAACTAGCGGCGGTGCTAGGGGTCACCAGCCAAAGTCTTGCCTAGGGCATCATATTGGTTAGGGCTGGCTCTGTGTGTAATTTCTCATATTTACTCATCACACGCCACCTCATGCTGACAACACAGGCACTCCTGAAAATCAACCAATGACAACATCTTAACATTATTCACAACCAAAAATATCTAACAGTATAGAAGAAAGAAAAAAGGCACCTTGGGATGCAGTTTGCATACATTAAAAAAAAAAAAACGAAGAGGAGAAAATGTGAGGGTGTCCTGAAAAGTATAATTGTAAGTATGAAAAGAATATGGTCATTGTTTATTTCCTTCTCCCCCTTTTCTTCCTCTTTTCTTTTCCTCTCCTTCTTTTTCCCACATTCTCATTCTATTTCTCTTATACGGTTTTCTAATGGATTTTACAGAAAAATAAATACTCCCGGCAGATCCAGACTCTTTCCTTACCCTGGCAGCTATTCTATTTGTGTGTTTTTTAGACTACCTGGTATTTGACTGTTGGCGTATTTATTTGTTCACTTTTCTGCATTCGCTATTACTCATCAGTCATTCTGAATGTCAGGTATATGCTGTCTTTTCTCTGCTGCAACTAATAAAAGGAAAAGAGCAACGTAACGCTAAGAGCAATCTTCTATATAATAAATTCAAGTGCTGATAAGAGAAATAAACAGAAAAGACGGGAGAGAGAGATGGAGTAAAAGCGGGGGAAAGAGAGGAGGAGAAAAGGGTTTAGGAGAGCTGAAGAAATAGGGAAGGTAAGAGATATAAGAGGGACAGCACTGGGGACAGTAGTTTATAATAAGATGATTTGCCAATGATTAGCAACTTCTTAGCTACCTTTTGAAATACAATAATTATATATTAAAGTTGTTTCTAGCTTATCTATATGTGCGCTGGACATCTGGCACCCATACATCTTCAATTAAATGAGGCAATTCCTTGATCCCCCAACACCTTCGGGTACCCCGAATAGGGTCACAAGGCCAGCGCCGTAAATCCCGACCGCCAGTATACCAGACACTCATTCTCCAGCCGCCAGGAGAGGTAAGTCAGGGGGTGGGGGGAAGTCTAGGTTTAGCCTGTGGGGGGAGGGTTAGGGTGGGGCATGGAAGGGTAGGTTTAGGCTGTGGAGAGGGGGGTTAGGGTTAGGCTGCAGGGGGAGGGGTAGGTTTAGGCTGTGGGAAGAGGGATTAGGGTCAGGCGCCACCGGGGAGGTTTACGGTTAGGCGTTCCAGAGGAGGGGGTGTTAGGTTTAGGGTGCGGGGAGCGAGGGTTAGGGCTAGGGGCCATTGGGGGAAGGTAAGTATACTTACCTTCCCCTGTCGGGATTCAAACTATGCCGCGCTCAGTATTCTGACCGCCGGCATATGCTACCCAACCCAATGCAACATGTTGAATGTCCCTGATTTGCCAATCCCAACCAAAAAATTGGTTGGGATTGGCAAATCGGGGAATTTTAACATGCAGAATTTCCCAGATTCCCTGACAGATTGCTGATCATCGTTTTTGATCGGTGGATCAGACCGGAGAAAGCCGTCGCAGATGTATGGGGGCCCTTACGAAACTCAGCAAGGACAATTGATGTTTTCTTCCTGTGTTGCAACAATGTTGTAGTTTTGTGCAAAGCAGTTAACGTGTGGGATCCTGTCCTCTTAATTGTGGTTATTCACAAAGTTCACAATACAACAACGTTCAAGGCACAATATGGAGGCAAACTGGAGGTTATTGGTGTTTGAGCTGCTGAAGGCTAGCATACGGCAGTACAGATGATGTAATGGTTAGCATTACTGCCTCACAGCACTAAGGTCTTGGGTTCAATTCCCACCGTGGCCCTAACTGTGTGGAGTTTGTATATTCTCCCCATACTTGCGTGGGTTTCCTCCGGGTACTCTGGTTTCCTCCCACAATCCCAAAAATATACTGGTAGGTTAATTGGATCCCAACAAAATTAACCCGAGTGTGAATGTGTGTGCGTGTACAGGTGATAGGGAATATAGATTGTAAGCTCCACTGGGGCAGGGACTGATGTTAATGGGCACATATTCTCTGTAAAGCGCTGCGGAATATGTGTGCGCTATATAAGTAACTGGTAATAATAATAAATAATAATACCACCCAACATGACACACTCCAGGAGGGACACAATGCTCTGCTTCTGGGTTTTTCTCTTAATCTATGATTGCCAGCACCTGTGTTGAACAGGTTAATGGAAAAGAAAGATGTTTTAGCACCGGAGATGGCAATCATCAATTAAGAGGGAAGTCCAGGAGCAGAACATTGTGTCCCTACTGGAGAGGGCCATGTTGGGAGGTATGAGCTAGACCTAGGAGCAGGAAGCTGTGAGACCCAGACTTGCCCTCCCTTTTGCTCCTGGCCAGCCAAGCATCCCAACCATTGCACAGACAAGCCCGGCTCTCTGGTGAATAGAGTTGATGAGTTAATGATCTGTTAATTAGGAAAACCTCTAAGGCCTCACAGGTTTGGGATGCTTGCACCTGTACCAGTCTGAATGCATGGCAACACTCTATCCCCATGTAATACATAAAAACACTGAGTTAGGAACCAATGTGGAATCAGGTACAGATCTGAGGTCTGTATCTGTATTCCTGTATGAAATAAAATAATATAAATATATAATTTTATTCTTATACTGTATGTCTTATTTCCATGTATTGCTTATTGCACATGGGGCCTTATACATGTGCGGTTCTATTAAGCATAGCGGCTGCTTCTTTGGAAGCGCATGGGTATGGTAATGCACCAGGAGGCGCGTGGTATAAGTAGACGCCTCCTACATGCATGCGTGATCCAGTGCTGCGTCCGAGGATGCAGTGTCGCAGGATCATTCTGCAACACTGTCGGCTGGCTGAGTGACCAATGAGGTTACACAGACCGGCTGCCACAGCTCCGTCTTCAGTCCAGGAAATCTCAGTCAGAAGACGGAGACCCTAGCCTTGGCACTCCCAGAAAATGCAGATGACGCACCTCCATTTTGTGAAACCATCGCAGCCCACTCCCCGCCGCCATTGGCTGCAGGCTGTCTCTCACCTGACATCTGCAGCTACTTTGTGAGCGACAACGCAGGTCCCATACTGTACATGCGCAGTACAGGCTCTGTGCATGTACAATGTACTAAACATCGGTACATTGCGTCTCTTACAGATTTGCAACCGGACCTAAATCAGGCCCACGTAACCAATGTAGTGCACCCAACATGGCCGCCTCATCTGGTACCTTATTGTGTAGAAAGAACAATGCATGGTTCTGATCATTTTGCAAGTATCTCGCCAAGTATGGTTATCCGTTTACCTCACCCATTATGTCCTCAATTCCAGGCATTGCCTATTCTGCCCAGTGTAATCCTATGTAGTGCGCCTAAAATGGCTGCCTCACCTAGATTTCATGGGTAGGATAAATGAGCCTTGGAACCGATGACCCAAAATGGTTCTCTCACCTTCATATTATAATCATGGATTCTGTATTTTATGTAAATCTAAACCTCTGTATTATGGTCATGGCTTCTGTATTTTATCAAAAGCTATGTTCATTCGATTTGTAAAGCACCATGGGGTCTATTCATGAAGCAGTGAAAAGTGTTGGAGAAGTGAGCCAGTGGAGAAGTTGCACATGGCAACCAATCAGCATTGAAGTAACATTTATCATTTGCATACTACTATACAATTTTACGGATCAGCTAATTGGTTGCCATGGGCAACATCTCCACTGGCTCACTTCTCCACACTTTTCACTGCTTCATGAATAGACCCCTATGAGTCCTATTGTAGAAAAAAGATATAATTATTATATGCTGTTCCCGTTCCCTCCCCACCATGCCCCAACCCTCCCTGCTGTTATATGCCCCTTCCCCAAACCATGACTCGCTGCAGCCTTCTTGCATCTCCATGTCACTCCCTGCTGCAACCCCCCCCTCCCCACCCTGTTCCTTCCCACTGCCAGACCGCCCCCTCCCCACCCAGTCCCTCCGCACTGTCATCCTGCCCCCTCCCATGAGGTCCTTTATCAGTGGTGAAAGTAGAAATATTTTCTTATGGGTACTGAGTGATGGAAAAATGGTCGTGGTCATGTGTTGTGATGGGGTGTGGTCACATGCTGCTAGTGGGAGTGGCTACATAACACTATCGGCATGGCAACATGACACAGACCCTTTTTTGGGGGGGATTCTGGAGGCAAGGCTAAAAATATATAGTAATGCCTCCAGTATAATAGAAATATATAGTAATGCCCCCAGTTTAATAACAATATATAGTAATGCCTTCATAATAACAGGATAATACAGCCACTGTCGCACTCCCAGTAAACCTTAACAAAGTGGGAGGAGCCGTCATGCTGCCAAGCATCATGGTCTTGCTGCTTTGTGGCACATTATAATTGTGGCAATGGCAAAGTGTGTGGCAGGTGGTACTGCGCACCCACTGCCAAATTCTTAAGGGTACTCCGTACCCGAGCGTACCCGCATACTTGCACCACTGTCCTTTATCCAGCCAAGAGGAAAAAGCTCACAGTGCGTGCTTTTTTAATCAGGACTCACTTAGCACAAAAAAAATACTAATATGAAAACATAAAAATCTATTGAAAAATAGTGCAAATACCTTTTTTTGTATTTCCAGAATACTTTCCTAGCCATGTCATGCATGCTGGCATTAGTAGTTCCACACCAATCAGAAGCAGGGATGTCTAATGACCTTTCAAACACCTTTTCCTTTCACTGGAGATTTACAGAACATAAAATAGAAATAGGCCTATAATGTATTCTCTTTAATGCTCTTATCTCCTTAATGTGCAAATATTCCCTCCCCACGAGGCAGCAGTGTTTTACTGTCTCTATTGCGCCGCCAGTGACCATAAAGATGATGAATACGCTGTATTATGCCAAGGCAAGCATTATGTAAGGTAATATATTTTTTTATACGGCAGCCAGGTGATTTGGAGTAGAAAAGCCTCTGGTGCCGCCTGCGTGGGGTTCTGTACACACAGTGAGGTGTGAGGTGCCTCAGATTGGGGGGCTCTCCTATAGCGCATCAAAATAATTCCCAAATCCATAAATAAAACCCTGCAAAAAATATAGGCATATAATAAAAAATAAAAAAACACTGTTCAGATTTACTTACATAACATATTATAATTATACTGCTTGGTCAAAGTAATTTTTACAGCTTTAAAAAAAACGCTAAATAAGTAATTAAGAGAGATATACCAAATCTTGGAGGCACCAATCCCGGCTGGGGCTAAAGCCCCCTCCAAAAAGCAGCCAACTTTGCACCTTGGTAAAATCATGCTGCACTGCAGGTGGGCAGATGTTTTACAAAAAATGTCTCACGGCGCTATTGTTAAATTGCTTATTTGTTAATATTAAAAAAACCTTAATAAGGAGTAAATAAATATATTCAGCTGCTGAGTGACAATCATGCTTGTGTGAGCATAAACTAATAGGGTCTCCTATTTCAATAGAAAAACCAACTGCACATTACTGGAAAGCACTCTGCGCTAATTACATCTACCAGACTTTAGAATAAAGTGAAATTACATGTATATATAATATTTTATTCAATAATGTGATCACATGGATCTTTAGATAATATATATTATAAATGCATTCACCAAAATATAAAATGAATCAATAAAAAATTGTATACATACATAGATTATCATATATTCATAAATAAAGTTATTTGTTCCTATTTCTATTGCTGGCTTTTTATATATAAATATGGATCTAAATGGAGGTGAATCAGATCTTGTGCTAAATCTGAATATATACAATGTCCACGGTGTGTAGAACAAATGTCCTTGTTAATTGAATGAACTGAGACTGTCCTCAAACCATTCACTCATCAAATGCAGAGAGACCGAGTAATTGATACAATATTCACCACTTGGTAATTGTTACAAAGTCTCAGCTGATTAATTGTGCAAATAGCAAGACAACTCCAGAATGCCCGAACAGGCTGTTTGTATAAGTGTACGCTCACCCTTTGTCTTAGTTCATGTGACGGATCCAACTGGACGTGCACTGTGTTACCGGTCAGGTGCGACTAGGAGTCTCCGGACGTCTCCGACCTCCTGCATGTAATTGCCGCTGCAGTCCCAAAAGCCGCTGATGGAGATCCGCTGGCGTTTGGAGTTGCACAGTGACTAAACAGGGATATCCACAATGAATGGTACTGTCACCAAGTGTCCCTTTTTCCACTAACGCGTTTCGCTCGTTACTGGGGCTTTTTCAAAGCGGTAGATTTAATTAGCGCAGAGTGCTTTCCAGTAAGGTGGGGCAGATGTAACATATGCAGAGAGACTTTGATTTTATAGGGGACGTGTCCAACCTCAACTCTAAAAAGCTGTCCACCATTTGTGGGCTAAATAACTGTATTTGCGCTGGATCGAAAGTTAACTTTTTTATGGCTTTTTTTCCTACACAGAATCAGCCCTGATAAGTATAGGGAAAATATTTTCACCATCTGTTAAATATGTACCTTAATTCGGCATATAGCAGCAGATGTAACTGGTCATGGTTCATCTTCTTTTGTTACCCGGGGCCGCAGAGAGCTAAAGCCAGGCCCAATACGGGAGGGGGTGTGGACAAGTTGCAAGCAGTTCTATTTGAATAAAATGTGCCGCTGTGGACTGATGGGGGCATGGCTGTGCCATCTTTGAAGGCGTGGCTGTGTCTCCCCAGCAAGCCTGGGTGCCCAGGTAAACGCTCCAACCCCCTGAACCAACATACTATTTCCTCAAACAGATAATGATCCATATAACGCTGCCCAGAACTTCCCACGCATTTCACCACTTGGTCAACTTAATCTCTTAAAAAACAAAGACATAAATAGTAATGGATTAAACTGGACTGTTTCTTCTGCAGTCACACGTGAAATATTACTTCTTAGCATATTGTGGCCAAGAGAGCAAGTAAGGGGTATATTTTACAGCTGAGGGTCGACAATGAAACTAGAGTATGGGTTCCACTGGTGCATAATTACAGCACGAATACAGTCACTGAACATAGCATCAATGCAATCATTTGACAGTGCCTCAAGCAGTCACACTAAAGATTTTCCCTGGCCTCTGCAAAGGACAGATACATCCCTGGCTCATCACCTGCTGCATTCATCCCAACAAGAGCTTGCCTAGAAAGCTCGTCCCTGCATGCAGTACCTAGAAGGCAGCTATTCTGTTATCTATACCAGTATGAGAATTAGGATATTTATCAAGTTGCTACAAACTAGCGACATCACTAAGGTACTCATCTACCATTATTATATCATTATCAGGTTTATGCGTGCATTTTAAATGCAAGCAAGACAGCGCAGATCAACCGCAGCTGCAACTGAAAAAATAGGATTTTAATTACCTGCCGGTAAATCCTTTTCCCGTAGTCCGTAGAGGATACTGGAGTCCACATTAGTACCATGGGGTATAGACAGGTCCACTAGGAGCCATGGGCACTTTAAGAATTTGATAGTGTGGGCTGGCTCCTCCCTCTATGCCCCGCCTACCAGACTCAGTCTAGGAAACTGTCCCCGAGTAGACAGACATACTTCGAGAGAAGGATAGATAAGGGTAGTGGTGAGATTCCGAATCAGCACACACAACAAGAGGAAAGCCATGCTAACCAAACTTGAAACAGGAACAGCAACAGCTGAACCAACAATACTTAACCAAGTAACAGTGTAGGAAGAAACGAAGCACTGGGTGGGCGCCCAGTATCCTCTACGGACTACGAGAAAAGATTTACCGGTAGGTAATTAAAATCCTATTTTCTCTTACGTCCTAGAGGATACTGGGGTTCACATTAGTACCATGGGGATGTACCAAATCTCCCAAACCGGGTTGGAGAGTGCTGAGGTTCCTGCAGAACTGATTGACCAAAATGAAGGTCCTCAGAGGCCAAAGTATCGAACTTGTAGAGCTTGGCAAACGTGTTCGAACCTGATCAAGTAGCTGCTCGGCAGAGCTGTAAAGCCGAGACACCCTGGGCAACGGCCCAGAAAGAACCCACCGACCTAATAGAGTGGGCCTGTACAGATTTTGGACATGGCAAACCTGCCATGCAATAATCATGCTGGATAGTAAGCCTGATCCAGCGTGCAATTGTCTGCTTGAAGAAGGACACCCAATTTTCTTGGGATCATAGAGAACAAACAGCGAGTCAGATTTTCTGCGACAAGCTGTCCGCTTCACATAGATCTTCAAAGCCCTCACAACATCCAAGGACTTTGAAGTAGCAGAGGTGTCGGTAACCACTGGAACCACAATAGGTTAGTTGATATGAAACACAGACACCACCTTTGGAAGAAATTGCTGACGAGTTCTGAGTTCAGCTCTATCTTCATGAAAAATCAAATAGGGGCTTTTGTGGTAAAGTTTAGATGTTACCCCTTTTCCGGCTTGGATCAGGGTTGGAATAACCCTATCCGGGATCCCTTTCTGGGCAAGAATTTGACGCTCAACCTCCATGCCGTCAAACGTAGCCGTGGTAACACTTGATGATAGACGAACGGCCCCTGTTGTTGAAGGTCCTTGCGAAGAGGTAGAGGCCACGGGTCCTCTAGGAGCATCTCCAGTAGATCCGCGTACCAGACCCTTCTTGGTCAGTCCGAAGCAATGACAATTGCTTGAATCTTTTCCCATTTTAATCTTTTGAGAATTTTTGAGATCAATGGAAGTGGTGGAAACACGTACACCATCTGGTAGACCCATGGAGTCACCAGAGCGTCCACCGCCACTGCTTATGGGTCTCACGACCTGGAACAATACCGCTTGAGCTTCTTGTTGAGACGAGAGGCCGTCATGTTGATTTGTGGCATTCCCCACTGACGTGCTAAGCACCTGAACACCTCCGGGTGAAGGCCCCACTCCCCTGGGTGGAGGTCATGTCTGCTGAGGAAGTCTGCTTCCCAGTTGTCTACTCCCAGGATGAAGATTGCCGACAACGCCACAGCGTGTCTTTCCGCCCAGAGGAGAATCCTTGTCACCTCTGACAACCTCTGACATTGCTGCTCTGCTCTTCGTTCCTCCCTGTCGGTTTATGTGTGATACCGCCGCCATATTGTCCGACTGAACCGGAATGGCGTGATCTTGAAGAAGATTTGATGCCTTTAGAAGGGCGTTGTATATGGCCCTTAGTACCAGAATGTAGATTGGAAGGATGGTTTCCTGACATGACCATTTTTCTTGGAACTGTTCCCCTTGGGTGACTGCTCCCCAACCTCTGAGGCTTGCGTCTGTGGTTAGCAGAATCCAATTTTGAATTCCGAACCTTCGGACCTCGGTCAGGTGAGAAGTCTGAAGCCACCACAGAAGAAAGATCCTGGCATTTGGCATCAGACAGATCCTCTGGTGCATGTGAAGATGCGATCCGGACCATTTCTCCAACAGATCCAGCTGGAAGGGGCTTGCGTGAAACCTTCCAGACTGCAGTGCCTCATAAGAGGCTATCATCTTCCCCAGGAGTCGAATGCATAGATGCACCGATAGCCGGGTTGGTTTTAGAACATCCTGCACCATTCTCTTGATTACCAATGCCTTTTACAATGGAAGGAATACCGTCTGTTCCTCCGTATCCAGTATCATCACCAGGAACGGAAGCCTCCGTGTTGGTTCCAGGTGGGATTTTGGTAGGTTCAGAATCCACCCGTAATCCTGGAGTAGTCGGGTTGAGAGGGCAATGCTGACCAACAACCTCTCCCTGGATGGTGTTTTTATCAGCAGATCATCCAGGTACGGTATTATGTTCACTCCTTGTTTGCGGAGGAGAAACATCATCTCTGCCATTACATTGGTGAACACCTTCGGTGCCGTAAAGAGGCCAAATGGTAGGGCCTGGAACTGGTAGTGACAGTCCTGTAATGCAAACCTTTGATAAGCCTGATGAGGCGGCCAAATCGGAATATGAAGGTACGCATTCTTGATATCCAGAGACACCAAGAACTCCCCCACCTCCAGACCTGAGATCACCGCTCTCAGAAACTCCATCTTGAACTTGAACACCCGTAAGTACAGATTCAACGACTTGAGATTTCAAATGGGCCTTACCGAACCATCCGGTTTCGGTACTACAAATAGTTTGGAATAATAACTCTGGTTTTGCAGCTGAAGTGGAACTGGAACAATGACTTGAGTCTGTACCAGTGGCTGCATGGTTGGTGTAATGGTCAGCATTACTGCCTCACAGCACTGAGATCTTGGGTTCGATTCCCAACACGGCCCTGTATGGAGTTTGTATATTCTCGCCATGCTCGCGTGGGTTTCCGCCAGGGACTCTGGTTTCCACCCACAATTCAAAAATATACAGGTAGGTTAATTGGTTTCCAACAACAACCAACCGTATTGTGTGTGTGTCTGCGGTAGAGAACATAGGGGGTCATTCCGAACCCGATTGCATGCTGCGCTTCGTCACAGCAGGGCGATCGGGTCGGAACTGCGCATGTGCTGCAGCCGCATTGCGCATGCGTGTCGTTGCCCGCCGACGGCAGCAACGCCGCTAGCGAAGTAGATGAAGATTGACAGGAGGAAGGCGTTCCGGGGCGTCAACTGACCATTTTCTGGGAGTGGTGCGGCGAACGCAGGCGTGTCCAGGCGTTTGGAAGGCGGATGTCTGACATCCTTTCCGGGACCATCAACGATGGATTCATCGCACAGGGTAAGTAAATCACATCCTGGACTTGTTCTGCACAAAACTTTTTAGCATAGCGGGTCTGCACAAGCGATCGCAGCCTTGCTATGCAAAAATACACTCCCCCATAGGCGGCGTCTAGTTGATCGCACGGGCTGCAAAAAGTTGCAGCGTCCGATAAACCCTTAGATTGTAAGTTATACAGGGGCAGGGACTGTGATTGGTCAAATATCTGCAAAATGCTGCGGAATATGTGTGCGCTACCGGGCTAAGTCAAATGTGGTCAAGTACTGGAGATCCTGGTCTCTTCCCTCCCCCTAAATGGCGGCGACACACCTCTGTTTTCACAAAGGGAGGCTGTCGCCGCCCCATCCCCACCCCCAACAGCATCAGACTGTCAGTCACTGACAATCTGATGCCGTCCTGCATCATCTGGTGCAGCACTCATTCGTGCACGCACAGAGTACCGAACATTGGTCATTTGCACATCGGGACACAGATCCACAACTATGACCACACTGGATAGAAAAAAATTCCCAGATACTGTTTTTATTATAAACAATACCCCTACATTAGGAACACATGCATTGTAATTTCTTATTGACATTTACAAGAACCACTGCAACCAATCAGAGAGCAGTCAGGCCATTAGTATACATTACACGCTGTCAGTATTTATAGCCATCCCTAAAGCCCTCTAGACTGCAAATTGCATCCATTATTTTATATGGCATAATATACAGGGCCGTAGCTAAGGGAGTACGTATGGTGTTGCCCCCAGGGCCTAGCGGAAGGCACTGACGCTGCCCAGGGGCACCTGCATTTGACTTGTACTGTGCACCTGTACAGCCACCAGGAGTGTTCTTAGGGGACAAACATCGAACATTGGAAAGATCAATATCCAAAGTCCATTCCTGGCGTGATTCTGGATTAATACTAGCAGTGTGATATAATGACTGGAGCAATATAGCAATACGGTGTCTGGAAAGTAGTGGTGGGTTTCCTAAAGGGTGACCGATTGGCAGTAAAGTGCAGAACAGAATGCAGTCATTTTGCCATTAATTTTTTTATTTTTTTTTATTTTTAAAGGTAGGGGGGCACCTTGGACTGCACACCTTAATTCCAAACATAATGAAAGGTGCTTTCATGCTGAGACTTGTAATTCCACAGAGAAAGAAAGAAAATGCAGCTGCACACTCTATAGCACTGCTAATCAGAATAGTTATAATAAACTCTGTAATCTAACATAGGGCAAAATTGAAGTTCTCTGCACAATTTTTATCCCAAAATTATGGGCCCACCAACCAACGTCCAGGTGAGCTCATCTGTTGGGTCCCTAACACTAAGGTTTAAAATCAGGGCACAGGACCTCACTAAGTCAGCCCAAGCCAGCCGCCCCAAGGCCCACACTAGTCAGAAGCTAGAGTGTTTATTTCTGCATTGCAGAGTTCCGCTGCGTTCTATAAATGAAGTAGAGGCTATCCTGCGCACGTGCACTATTTATCGTTACGGCAAAAGATTGTTTTCTGGGAAAAATCCCACTCTATCAACACAGGGAGGAAGTGATCCCAGATCGATCCAAAAGATCGATTCGGACCCTTCGATCGCACATCCCTACCCCACCCACTTGTGTCATATGACTCATTGTGAAAGTGGTCTCTGAAAGCTACATAGGGGTCTGTGTACTAAGCTTTAGAGAGAGATAAAGGGGACAGAGATAAAGGGGTACATTTACTAAGCAGTGATAAGAGCGGAGAAGTGAGCCAGTGGAGAAGTTGCCCATGGCAACCAATCAGCACTGAAGTACCATCTATAATTTGCATACTATAAAATGATACAGAGCTGCTGATTGGGCGATGGGGAAATTTCTCCACTGGCTCACTTCTCCGCTCTTATCGCTGCTTAGTAAATGTACCCCATAGTACCAAGCAACCAGCTCCTAACTGCCATGTTACAGGCTGCGTTCGAAAAATGACAGTTAGGAGCTGGTTGGCTGCTACATTATCTGTGTACACTTTATCTCTAAGGCTTAGTACATAGACCCCATAGTTTGCAGAGAAATGCCCTGTAAGATGAGGTAACGCATTTCACCTGGAAGTGCACCTGATGGAACATCCACCAGGACCGACTAAACACAACAAGGGCATTTTTCCCAGCTGCTATTGGGAATAACCTCCGGCACAACACAAGACTGGTATGATGGTATCAGAATCACATCCCAAGAGCAGATTGAGAGTTACACTCTTTAGGGGATAGGAGGATATCCTCTGACATGTTACATCAGCCAAGACCAAACCCACCTCTAGCTCACGCTTTCGGGTAGTGAAGACATTCAGGGGCAGATGTATTAAGCCTGGAGAAGTGATATGTGGAAGGTGATAACGCACTAGCCAATCAGCTCCTAACTGTCGATTTACATATTGGAGCTGATTTGTTGGCGCGTTATCACCTTGCACTTACACTGCTTTATCACTTCTCCAGGCTTAATACATCTGTCCCTCAGACTGATCAGGCTGTTTCCCTCCAGTGTTGCTGAAGGGCTCGGAATCCACAGTTAAGAAATACAGGATCCAACCCCCCTGTGTCATGGGACAATCTTCCTGCTGCCTCTTGGGTCTTATAAAGTACTCAATGCAGTAAAGCAAATTAATTCCCACTATCTGTGTTGTTGGGAAAGAAACATTCTGGGCTTATGACTGTCCTGGGAAATCCGGGACAGATGGGAAATTTAATACATATTCTGCATTCCCATTGGAATTCTTCCGTCAGCATACTTTGATCGTTCTATAATTAAAGAATGGCTTCACTGAAGACTAAAATAAGAAAGTATTGTCTGGGGTTCAATCAGTTAAAATAAAACATGATGTTATATGAAGTTCACTACCGCCTGAACCACTGCAGACCCCAATATCCCAAAATACACTTCTGCCAGTGGGGCATAGACACCCTCAGGCGTAAAGACACTGGGGACCCCACCAGATCCCCCACTAATATAGAATGTTATTGTTATTGTTAATTATCTGCCAACAGGCAAAAGCCTAAGGAGCGCCTTTGGTTAAGGAGCTGGTTAGCAAATTTAAGGGTCACAAACATCATTCCAGATTTGGCATAGTGTGTCAGAGAACCAGGAATGGTGTCCCTTATATTTATGGAGTATATATAGAATCTCTGCCACTGTTGGCGTCTTTATAAGATATCAAATGGCAAATACTGTAACTGACTGCCATCCAAATAGGCATCTGCTTTCATTGTATAATTCTGCTAAATGGATGAAAGTTAATGACTGATAGATTGCTTTTGGTTTTAGATTTATTTCTTTGAGCTTAGTAAATATCCCTCACTGTTTAATTGATCATAATAGCAAAATTATACTTCTGAACTATGTTATATCCATTTGCATGTATGCAAATTCCAGGGTGGTTTTCGTAGAATGCTTGTTTTCCTAGAACGCTACCGACAGACTGGGACTAATTTACAGATTAATATTGCTTTTACCACGCTGATCGTGCATCCAAAGTGACGCTTGGGACTTTTACCGACCAAAAATAATCCAGTGATCGTGTCTACTTTAAAATGAATAAAAATCAAACAAATACACGAAGACGTGTTGTCGTCATGTTGTAAACTTTTTGGAAAGTATTTTTATAGGCAAGTAAAACATTCACATGCCGACACTCCCAGCAGCACAAGCGGATCACGGCTGATCTGACAAACCACGGGCACTATAGATAAACTTTCCGTCGCCAAGTGCTTACAGTATTGATGTTTTAGACAGGTAAAATCCAACTGACTCACAATATTTATTATCTTTGCATTTATCCACTTTACTTTCATTCTCACTATTTATAAGACAAAAAAACAAGGGTCAACACCCGGACTACATACTGGTATCAAACATGTTCAAGGATATCAATTTAAAAATGAAACTACCTAAGGTCTGTAGAGAAGAAGTAGCTGCTGTGCAACTACAAGTACCAGCATGCCCCTCCAGCTGGATCTTGTAGTTCCGCAGCAGATGCACATTCGCGAGTTACATAGCCCTGATTTATAATTCAGCACCCGGACAACACTGTATCTGTACTATTGCTGGGAGTATAAACTCCTGCAGGGGGAATTGTAGGTTTGATGTCTCTTACGCTCTGTGCACTGATCTTTGAATTATATAACCGCACTCATTTCAATCCGCCTGCCCCACTGTACCCAGGGACTTGTGCAAGCTGAGGAAGAACCCTGCACTCTAAACACTGCCACCAGTTCATTCTCCCTATAGACATTAGCCATGAAACCATTACCTTCAGTCACATCAGG
The DNA here is from genome assembly GCF_028390025.1 of Pseudophryne corroboree. Lineage (NCBI taxonomy): Eukaryota > Metazoa > Chordata > Amphibia > Anura > Myobatrachidae > Pseudophryne > Pseudophryne corroboree. The sequence continues at coordinate 439,478,640 of NC_086452.1, forward strand.
CTCCCCAGCTTTCCAAGACTTTGGTGTTCAGTTGGGAAAAAAAGGGAACTTCTTTCTCCAAGAAGGGGTACAGGGTCCTAGAGGCGGCATGTCATCGGCCGGAAAAAGATGCTGCAGGGACAGTGTTGGTCCAGCAAGCTGATCCCGGGAAGGTTGGAGGAGATAAGAGACTCCAGCATGTTAAGCCTTTGCTGCTTTTCACGTTTTATCCGACTCTCACAGTTCCTCCTCCTCTCCCCTCCTCTCTCGCTCTCTCTCTCTTTCTCCATAGTCCCTGCAAGCAGAATTGGAAAGAGGAAAAAGAAAAGACATAAAACTCCCACGAGTTTAACTCTTCTTTTCCCCCATAAGTGAACCCCATACATAGAGCCGCTTTCATACTGTATGGAAGAGTTTTCATTTATCAATTGAATTTACTGCACTATAAGAACAATACTGCACTAATAATTGCCATATTTTTATATGAATTTCAAGGGCACTCTGTTGGTTGGTTGGTGAGTGCATAATCTAATAATCTATGCAGACATAAAGCATAACAACATTTTATTATAAATACTCCCCCTGCGATAAAGACGTATTACAGGAGAGAGTACAGCGAGCTGACTGTGCAGGTAGTTTTAAAAAAATCCTCAAGGGCAAAATAATTTCAAGGACAAATGATTACAATTTTGGGAGCTGTCCTGGGAAGTTGGCAGCTAAAAGGCGAATGAACCATTTATGATGCACATACGGATGTGAACGTATTAATTAAGTTCCACAATAGGTAAACAGGCTCACATCAGCCACTTTAGTTATGAAGTCAGTGTACTGTATGTCCCTGTAGCTCGTTTCATACAAGTGCCGTCACATAGCCAAATGTCCCGGGGTCACATATATACAGTATGAGCCTCAAAACCTACCAGCACATCCATAAAAATAAAGGAGCAGATTTAACAACATGTGATATTCTAGTTATCACTCATTACAAATGCTCCAGCCAGGGTTGGACTGGCCCACAGGGGTACAGAGGAAACCACCGGTGGGCCCTACTGCCTGGGAGCCCACCCTCTCCTCTAGGGATCAGGTTTCAGACTGTACTGTTACTAATCTAGTACATTATCTTGCATACAATACAGTATTTACTGTACATATTTATCTAGGGGACCAACACTTGCAAAATGGTTAGGTAAACCAATGTGGCGGCTGGGCACACCCCCTCTAGAGACTGGCCACACCCATAAACATGGGGCCCTACCACTGTATACCCCCGGTGGGCCCTACATGCCCCAGTCCGACACTGGCTCCAGCCAATTGGTGCTCCAGCCAATCAGCTCCTAGCATTTTTCAAACACATGACAGGAGCTGATTGGCTGATTGAGTGCCAGTTATCATTCGTAACGAGTGATAACACAAATATCACTCGTTGTTAAATATGCCCCAAAGTTGTCTACTGATGTTTTATACGTGCGGCCTGTCTTTCTGGGGGTTCTATAAATCGGAACCTTTTCTCGCTCGGTTTCGTCTTGTGGGACCATCTCATCATGACCAATTGGATTATGTCACAGTGTGTATATCTTACAGATAATTGAGATTGTAAGCTCCGATGGTTACAGGTTCTCTGTAAAAGTGTTACATAACATGCTGGCTCTTAATTAATAAAAGGTTTATGAATGGAATATACCCAGCATGGACAGTACCACTGCTGACCTTTGATATCACAAAATCATTAACCAAATGAATGCTGTAGAGTTCTGTGTATTAATGGCATAAATATGCACATGGCTGCTATCAGTTCTACGTAGGTCCTATCATCATTAATTACTGGTAGCCCTGCACACCCGGGACATAGTCAGGGGTGAATGGGCGAAAGTGGTTGTCATAGGAACCAATGTTCCCTGTGGTAACAGCATTGGTTTGCGGTTCATAGGCAGGTTGCCCTCCGCAAATCTAACGCAACAACCTAAAATATCTGTCTTTGTAGACCAGTCCTACAATACACAGTGGGGAGATTACGCAAACCTTCTAAAGGGGAGGTATTGCATAGAAACATAGAATTTGACGGCAGATAAGAACCACTTGGCCCATCTAGTCTGCCCCTTTTTTTTTTTTTACCATATTTATTATTACAAACCTTATTTGATCCTTATTTCTGTATAAGGATATCCTTGTGTCTATCCCATGCATGTTTAAATTGCTGTACTGTCTTAGCCTCTACCACCTCTGATGGGAGGCTATTCCACTTGTCCACTACCCTTTCTGTGAAGTAATTTTTCCTCAAATTTCCCCTGAACTCCCCCCCCCCCCCTTCCTCAGTCTCAGTGCACACAGCAACCAATCAGATTCTAGCTACCATCTTGCAGAATGTACTAGATAAGCAATAGCATGACTATGATTGGTTGATATGTGCAACACTTTCACTAGTCCTCTTTAGAAGATTTTATAAATCCCGCCCTCACTAGTGACGCCATAAAGCACCTATTCTGCTTCCTCGGCAGATTGTTAGCTGATTTCTGTACGGTCAGCACAGATTCGCTGCAATGTAGTCATGTTACAAATGTGCCACTAAACAAAGTATTTTTAGAAATGACTTGACTTCCGCAGTGCTGGCCCATTAACTCTTCTGATGCTGCCCAGAAAGAACCCAGAACCACTAATATCTGCAAATTAGCCACAAAGAAACAAAATCTATCCGCTTCTCCTAAAAGTACTCATTTCCAAATGAGAAACTTATGTAACGCCAGCGATTAAACACACCCTATATTCTGCTGAATGACAATCGGCATGTTGGCCCCACAAGGAGGTTCTGCAGCAGCCGCAGACTGTTATAGCTCATGCACAGAGGATTTCTGAGATTGATGTATAATTAAGACCTATTTCCAGAGTTTGTTGCAATGATTATTATCAGGCTCACACAAGTCATCACTAGACTGTTGTGTGCTAGACGCCAATTATTTGAAACCCAATTAGTTGAGCCAGTTGTTTTCTAATGGTGCCCATAAAGTACCTGTGCCAGTCTCTACCTTTCAGAAGCTCTTTAATGGAGAATTTTAGTAACCTACTGTATTACTTTATTTGTCCTGATTCAAATACCTCCTGAATTAGCAAGCATATATTGTTTCAACTGGACGGAACCCCTTGTACGCTGCACATCATACTTGTACAGCCGCAGTCATGTGTACAATGACTGACAGATCAGCACATATGGGTGGCAGCCTGGTTACAAAGGAAAGTAATGGAGCTCCCAAATATAACAGCTGGTTCCCAGTTATCAGTGTGCGTATCTAGAGTTATTACACTGAGATAAGAAGTAATCACCAGGAAAGTGGGAAGATGGTAACTTGAGGTTCCCAGGTTGTGGAATAGGCTACACGCTGCCAATCACACATCTAGACTGGCAATAAAACTGTCAGAGCTTGGGAAGTAAATTATCCCCTTCAGTACATTTAGCACCGGGGCTCCCTCTAGTGGTCTCATTGTGTATTCCCATCGCAGACAAGTTCTCTATTTTTTTTTTGCATTAATTAGTCTCAAGGGTCCAAAACTATTAAACATGATTTAACGCAACTACATAAATGCGTCTTTTTCTTTTAGGTTCTTTGAAACTTTAAAAGGCAGATACAGGAATTTATATATAGTTGTATGGATAGCAATGCGATGGACCTGATAGTAACATAGTAACTAAGGTTGAAAAAAGACAATTGTCCATCGAGTTCAACCTATTTGTGGTCTCCTATGCAGTCTTATTATAGGACTAGTTATTTTTATGTTAGGACTAGTTATATTAACTATAATGCATGCCTACGCACCATAACCCTGAATATATTTATCCAATAGGAATTTATCTAACCCATTCTTAAAGGTATTGACTGAGTCCGCAGTTACTACTCTCTCAGGCAGGGAATTCCAAACACGTATTGTCCTTACTGTGAAAAAACCTTTTCTCCTCTAACCTAAGCGAGTGACCACGTGTCCTCTGTGCTGATCTTATAGAAAACAGGTCCCTCCCAAGCTCTGTGTATTGACCCCTTATATATTTGCAGATGTTGATCATATCCCCTCTTAGTCTCCTCTTTTCCAGTGTAAACATGCCTAGCCTTGCAAGCCTTTCCTCGTATTCCAGCGTCTCCATGCCCTTGATCAGTTTGGTCGCCCGCCTCTGAACCTTTTCTAGCTCCAGGATATCCTTTTTGTGATATGGTGCCAAAATTGCACACAGTATTCAATCATCGCGCCTACTGGCATTGCAAGTTTTCATGCGCGCCCCATAGAGGTGCAAGTGAAATCTTGCAAAGTTAACCATATATGGCTGATAGGTGCGCAGTCTGTCGACATGGATGGAGGGTCAACATATCAAATATCAACATTCATAATGACATTGACATCATATCAACAGTCATCATAATTCTCCATGTGGATTTCCGTTGCTGAGGTGAGTATGTCTGTCCCTAACGTCATCAAAAATTAGCTGTCAACATTTTATTGTCACTATTCACTAACACAACACTGCCGTGTCATTGGGCCTAATTCACACCTGATCGCTAGCAGGCGATTTTTGAACTGCTGCGATCAGATAGTCACTGCCTACAGGGGAGTGTATTTAAGCTGTGCAAGTGTGCGAACGCATGTGTAGTAGAGCTGTACAAAAGATCTTGTGCAGTCTCTGCGCAGCCCAGGACTTACTCAGCCGCTGCGATCACTTCAGTCTGTCCAGGACCGGATTAGACGTCAGACACCCACCCTGCAAACGCCTGGACACGTCTGTGTTTTTCCAACCACTCCCAGAAAACGGTCAGTTAACACCCACAAATACCCTCTTCCTGTCAATCTCCTTGCGATCGCCCCGTGCGAACGGATCCGTCGCACAAACCCATCGCTGAGTGGCGATCCGCTTTGTACCTGTGTGATGTGCTTGCACTTTGCGGTGCATACGCATGCGCAGTTTGTGCCTGATCACCCGCTGTGCGAAAACGCACAACAGCAATCAGGTCTGTATTACCCTGTATTACAAATAGCGGTATTTGCGTTCATTTAAAGCGATGAAACGTGTCCCAAATGTAAAATATAACCGCCGAATGTTTCTGCGCCACGAAAGTTCTGGTATCAAATAAAACCTGCAACTTTATAAATCAACTGACTTAGGGGGAGATTTATTAAAAGCTTGGAGTGAGATACAGGGGAGAGAGGTAAAGTAGCTCCTATCGCTTTACAGGCTGTGTTGGGAAAATAGCTGGTACTTTATCTCTCTCCAATGCTTAGTACATAGACCCCTTTATATCTCTCTGATTTGCATCTCCCCCTCCAAGATTTGATAACTCTCCCTCATACGGGGAAATGTAACAGCCTGTGACTTGCAGGCATCAGCGAGATTCCGGCGAGTCTGTGGCAGTAATATAAAAGGCAGAGCCAGACGCATTTTCAGTTATTGCCACTTCGAAACAACCGGCAGACTGGCTGGAATCTGTCCGAAGCCTGCAAGCCACAGGCTATTACATTTCCCCCCTATGAGGGAGATTAATCAAATTTTGGAGGGGGAGAGGTATCAAAGGTTAGAGAGAGATAAACCTGTACATCTGTGGTACCACAATCAAGAGACAATTTCCTCTTTTCTCATTTTGAGTCCTGGACAGCTGTTCTCTCATCCTCTGCTATTATACCTCTTCCGACGTAGTTATAATGCCGGCGAAAAAAAGCGATTTTACACAACGGGCTTTCACCAGTACATTGGGTGTGATCACAGCTGAGCCCCTCCAAATTCTATACTCTGATAAGCGCACAGCAGTGACTGACACAGAAATAGAGGTGTTGTACGCTGTCATACCTCGACTACCTCATAAGTACAGCTAATTAAGGTTTGATCAGTGGCATCACTAGACGGGTGTGAGCTGCACCCGGGCATCACCCTCGGAGGGGGTGACACCAAAATGCAGGCTCCTCCGCCGTGACAGGAGCCGGATGCTGCAGTGTGACATTCTCTTGCAGCAGTCGGCACAGAGGAGGAGCCGACAGTGTAGGCACTAGTCTCTGGGGGAAGTCCAGCATCTCCGGGGGACGCTGGGTACACCCCCGGAGTGATGAAGTAAGGATCCTCCGCAAGGCCATGCCCCTTTAAGTTAGACCACACCCCTTTTCAGGAGTGCACGCCTCCGGCACGCGGTGGGGATACAGAGTGCGCACCAGGTGTCACCTGACCCGGTAACGCCTCTGGGTTTGAGTACATTAATCGGTTCCTTTGTTGTACCCTCATCAGAACTCAGATACTTTGCATATATTCGGCTCCGTTAACCGTAGATCTTCACTTAGGGGGTCATTCAGACCTGATCGCTGGGCTGCTAAAATTGTTGTTCTGCGATCAGATAGTCGCTGCCCAAGGGGAGTGTATATATTCGCCGTGCAAGTGTGCGATCACGTGTGTACGCTGAGATGCTAAAAGATCCCTCAGTCAGAGGACAGCTGCAAATCCGTTCGCACCTCACTCACCATCGAATGTTTTTTTCCAGTGTGTGCAGTGTGTGCGCAGCCCAGAACTTACTCTCCCAGTGCGATGAGAACAGGCTGATCGGGGCCGGAGCTGACGTCAGACACCCTCCCTGAAAACGCTTGGGCACGCCTGTGTTTTTCCGGACACTCCCAGTAAACAATCACTTGCCACCCACAAACGGCTTCTTCCTGTCAATCACCTTCCGAACGCCCGTGCGATCGGATTTTTCGCACCATCCCGTCGCTGACCGGAGATGCCCTTTGTTGCTGTCCGACGTGTGTGCACATTCCGGTGCATACGTAAGCGCAATTAGTATCTGATCGCCCACTGTGCGAAAACACATAGCAACGATCAGATCTGAATGACCCCCATAGATCTTTCGCTCTATACCTGGCTAGCTGCTCTCTCATCTCACAGGTTATATGCTGCTGGTCTACATGCCAGTGTCTGTGTTTACCCTTATCTGTGTCTATATTTTAATATTTTTATTATAAGCGGAGTACAGACCCCAGCAAGCCCTTAATATCTGGGCATGCTGACATTTGTAGTATAGACAAGTGCCATTATGCCAGGGCAGGCTTGCTGGGACTTGTAGGCCACCTGTAAAGAACAATATTATTTATTGATCGATAAACCCCACACCCAGTGCCACCAGGGGTGCAGGGCTGATTGTTACCACCCCCCGAGGTATTCCAGCCCTGGGCTGACCAGTTGGCGCTGGTTGAGAGTGTGGCAGGGGGACCCCACGCTGTGTCTCACTGCTATAGCGTTATCCCCCCTGCTGGTTCAGCCTGGGGCCGGTTTTTGGAGAATAGAGGGAGTCCCACTATGTGTTTACCCCTATATTTAAAGATTAGCGCAGGGTCAGCTGTGTGGGGCTGGTTGCTGATTGGGGGGAGGGGGAACCCACGCCATTTAAAAAAAAAATGTTTTAACACTTTTAAAGCCGAGGGTTCCATTGTTGTCTGTTTAAGAAAAATTTACAAAATCAACGGAAAATCACAAACACCCTCCCCCCAAATCAATACTTAGTACATTTACGCCAAAGCGATTTTAGTGCCATTAAAGAAAACGTGAGGAAAATAAAAATAAATAAAAAGAAAAGGTTTTCACTACCCTCCAGGTGTTGTAATTGAGAATGTAATTGGAATACGTATGGGCCCTACACACATACCGATCCGCCGCCGAGCTGACCGACGGCGGATACAGCCGACGGGTGACTCGGCGGCGGGGGGGAGATGACGGGGGGAGTGAAGTTTCTTCATATCGTTCTGTTTTATATGCCAGTGTGTAGGGCCCATAAGTGCAATCTTTTCCCGACTATGGGCTTAGGGCAGAGGTTCCCAAACTGTGTGCTGTGGCTCCCTGGGGTGCCTCGGGACACTTGCAGAGGTGCCCTGGGTTGGTGGTCCAGGACCAATTCAAATTATTCATGGTCAATATAATAGGCAAAACCAGTGCTGGTGGCTGCTAGTCATAAAATATGTGGCCAATCAGAAGTAAATCTTGGCCCTCACCACACAACTGACCCTAAGGATGACATATAAACGCGATCTACTTAATGTAATATTTCTTTCTAAATTCAAAATAAGAAATTTTTGGCCTAGGGGTGCCGTGAAAAAAATTCTGATATTCTAGGGCGCCGTGATTCAAAAAAGTTTGGAAACCACTGGCTTAGAGGGTAATTCAGAGTTGATCGCAGCAGCAAATTTGTTAGCAGTTGGGCAAAACCATGTGCACTGCAGGTGGGGCAGATATAACATGTGCAGAGAGAGTTAGATTTGGGTGGGTTATATTGTTTCTGTGCAGGGTAAATACTGGCTGCTTTATTTTTACACTGCAACTTAGATTTCAGTTTTAACACACCCCACCCAAATCTAACTCTCTCTGCACATGTTACATCTGCCCCACCTGCAGGGTACATGATTTTTCCCATCTGCTAACAAAATTGCTGCTACGATCAGGTCTGAATTAGGCCCTATGGGGGTCATTCTGACCTGAACGCTCGCTGCAGTTCTTCGCAGCGCAGCGTTCCGGTCAAAACTGCGCATGTGCCGGCACATGGCTGACAGCCGCCAGCTGTTGTTGCCTAGCGATCGCCTCTACCTGATTGACAAGCAGAGGCGGTCGCTGGGCGGGAGGGGCGGCACGGCGGCGTTCGGCTGCCGTTTTGTGGGCACGGTCCGGCCAACACAGGCGTGACCCGAGCGTGCCGGGGGGCGGCCCGCAGCAGCCGCGTGATGTCACACGCAGCCGCTGCGAGCCGGGCAGCGACGAGTATCTCCCGGCCAGCCGCAGGAGCTGCGCTCGCTGGGAGTTACTCTACAAGTACAAAATAATCGCCGCTGTGCGATGCTTTTATACTTGTGCGGGAGGGGGGGGGCACTGACATGCTGGGCAGACTAGCCCTGTGCTGGGCGTCCCCTCGCATGTCTGGGAAGCTGATCGTAGCTGTGCTAAATTTACACACAGCTATGATCAGGTCGGAATGAACCCCTATGTGCATAATAGCTGTCATCACCGGGAACTGCGCATTACCAGGATGAGGGAATCATTTACCTGCATTACACGGGCAGATTGCTCTGTGTTCTCTTCCTTCTCTGCATGCGGATACCGCAAATGACACAACTCTCATTGACCCTCATTCCGAGTTGTTCGCTCGCTAGCAGATTTTAGCAGCATTGCACACGCTAAGCCGCCGCCTACTGGGAGTGAATCTCAGCTTAGCAGAATTGCGAACGAAAGATATGCAAAATTGCGAATAGACATTTCTTAGCAGATTCTGAGTAGCTCGAGACTTACTCTTCCAGTGCGATCAGTTCAGTGCTTGTCGTTCCTGGTTTGACGTCACAAACACACCCAGCGTTCGCCCAGACACTCCCCCGTTTCTTCAGACACTCCCGCGTTTTTCCCAGAAATGGCAGCGTTTTTCCGCACACACCCATAAAACGGCCAGTTTCCGCCCAGAAACACCCACTTCCTGTCAATGACACACACCGATCACCAGAAAGAAGAAAAAACCTCGTAATGCCGTGAGTAAAATACCTAACTGCATAGCAAATTTACTTGACGCCGCCGCAGTGCGAACATTGCGCATGCGCAGTTAGCGGAAAATCGCACCGATGCGAAGGAAAATAACGAGCGAACAACTCAGAATGAGGGCCATTGTCTCTTTTGTTGCCTGACAAGTGTGAGTGCTTCGCTATTGATCTGTTAGATGCTGGGTAATCGGCCGGTGGGTAACACTGCTCTGTGATGTAAGAGGCAATTGCAGTTCACAGCTAGGCAAGCTACAGCCCTCAAATTGTTGTGGAACTACAGGTCTCAGCATATCCTGCCAGTCTTCTTATGTACAGACATATCCTCATTCATTGTGCGACTAAAGCTGAGATCCCGGCGCACAGAGCAACAAATCGGTGTGTACCCACGATATGGCAGCTCCATTGGCTCGCTAGCGACATCCCACGTCAGCCCTGCAGCAGGGCCGACGGAGGATGTTGCAAACGATTAGCATGTCACTCGTCTCCCCTCCCCCCTCTTCTGTCTGACCCGACATGGACAAGTGTGTATGTACTTGCCGCAGACTGGGTCCCATCGGCAGTGATGTCACATCTCTAAATGTTCTTAAGAAGCTCAACAGCGGGTTGCGATTATACCGATTTCTTAATTTAGCGTCTGTGCCGCATTTTAGCTGCTTCTACAGTTGCTGATAGTGTCCTGGGCGCCTAGGATTAGCGCTTTGGTGACTGATTAGGGCCAGGACGCATGGCGTGCTCACTCGGTTCGGTCCTCATTCTTTTGCTCTTCTCCCCAGGCCAGCGTCCGAGTCGCACCCCGCTGCTTCCGCATGCAACGCCAGGGAACTTTTGTCGCATTTGAGATGCTGAATATTAGCTACAAAGCCACGTGGCAGGATGCGCGGCGCGGCTTACCCGTGTTATCTGCGGCTCGCCAGATAGCGCTATCCACCCCAATTTTAGGATAGATGTATGTGGACACATCTTCGGAGCAATACGGAACAAATTTTTTTATTTTTTTTGGGAGGGGGGCAAACATTTAAAACTCCCTGTTTTGTGGCATATTGGGTGAATATGTTTATTTAAAATGGCTATTATAAGGAAAAATGACCAGATAGACCTAATATGTGAACTTTATTATTGTTATACTATATATGGTGTATACATGTGTGTTTTTTTTACTCCTTTCTTTTTTTACATATTTTCTCATCTGAACTTGTATTGACATTGGGGCTAACTCAGACCTGTGCGTTTTCGACCAGGAGGCAATCAGGTCTGAACTGCACAGGCGCCGACGCCACAGTGCGTCGGAGCATGCCAGAGACTCGATCGGCATCTCTGCCCAGCGATCACCTCCGTCTGATTGACAGACCGAGGCGTTCGCTGGGCAGGCCAACGGCGTTGGGCCGCCGTTTTGGGGGCACGGTCCAGGCAACACAGGTGTGCCCGGACTGTGCAGGGGGCGGGCCGCAGAGGCTGAGTGACATTACACGCAGCCGCTGCGACACAGAGAGTGACGGGTAGCTCCCTGCCAGCGCGCAGGAGTTGCGCTGGTAGGGAGCTACTCTTCAGGTACAAAAGCATCGCCGCCGTGCCTGTACGGCAGCGGGGAGAGCCTGACATGCGGGGCGGGCTAGCCCTGTGCTGGGCGTCCCCCCCGCATGTCAGGGTGGCTGATCGTAGCCGCTATGATCAGGTCTGAATTAGCCACATAGGGCCTTCGTCAGATGTGGACAGAGGAGCTACCGCTGGTTACACAGAAGCTGCAGCGATCGCACTAATATGGTAATGCAGCAGGGGGCGTCACACCTTCCGCTGGATTACTGATCTGAGCTGCAAGAGCCAGCCACTCGCCAACGACGGTCATGACACCCGCCCGTTTTGAGAAACAGAGTCTGTCGCAGCCCCCAAATGGCATCAGGCTGTCAATCACGCACAGTTTGATACCGTACTATGGCCCTCATTCCGAGTTGTTCGCTCGGTAAAAATCTTCGCATCGCAGCGATTTTCCGCTTAATGCGCATGCGCAATGTCCGCACTGCGACTGCGCCAAGTAAATTTGCTATGCACTTAGTAATTTTACTCACGGCTTTTTCATCGTTCTGGCGATCGTAATGTGATTGACAGGAAATGGGTGTTACTGGGCGGAAACAGGCCGTTTTATGGGCGTGTGGGAAAAAACGCTACCGTTTCCGGAAAAAACGCAGGAGTGGCCGGAGAAACGGAGGAGTGTCTGGGCGAACGCTGGGAGTGTTTGTGACGTCAAACCAGGAACGACAAGCACTGAACTGATCGCAGATGCCGAGTAAGTCTGAAGCTACTCAGAAACTGCTACGAGGTGTGTAATCGCTATATTGCGAATACTTCGTTCGCAATTTTAAGATGCTAAGATTCACTCCCAGTAGGCGGCGGCTTAGCGTGAGCAACTCTGCTAAAATTGCCTTGCGAGCGAACAACTCGGAATGACCTACAATATCCCCTGTCGCAGACCCGTACTGCAAATACTCAGTGCGGGTTTGGCGCATGTGCAAAGTACCGAATATCGATACTTTGTGACACACAACGCAACTCCGTCACATCTGAATCATTCCAATATGAGCTTGATTCAGATGCGATGCCGATGTTTGCGCAGCCGTCCGATGTTTTATGTACTGCTCATGCGTCCTGGTGATTATCACTGGGAGACGCAGTGCGATTGTGGACGCACAGAACTGCTGTATCCGTGGGCGTTTCTCAGTGGTTGCTAACCAGATGCAGCCTTGCTTTGGCACCAGTGGTCATGTTCAGACAGACATTCTCAGCAACCACAGGGCTGCTCTAATATATTCGATGGTGTGACCGATGTTGCATTTTTTTACATATAGCGGCGAAATACAGACTCAGCAGGTGAGCCTCTCTGTACAAATTCCCTTGGCTGCAGAATTAGCATAAAGACGCAGTCAAGCTGCGTAAATAGACAATGGGGCAGATTTAGCAAAGCTTGGAGAGATTTAGGGGTATATTCAATTGAGGTTGGATCCATTCTGACATGCATTTGTCGGAATGGATCCGACAAGGGCTATTCAATGCCCATCTCAATTCCACTTTAAAAAAGTCAACATGAGATGAGGGACCGGAGAGCGGGGAGAGCTGCGGGCAGACGGGGGACAGCACAGCGCTGCAGGAGGGTGTGGCACAGCCGCCAGACCTCACATCAGCGTCCACCCGGCTCCAGCAAGTGGGACCTCACTTGCTGGAGCCGGATGGACGCTGCCGTGAGCGGCGACTATGACACATCGTCCTGCAGCGCTGTGCTGTAGTGCTGCTGTCCCCGTCTGCCCGCAGCTCTCCCCCGTCTCCTCCTCTCAGGTCCCTCATCTCAGTCCGACTTTTTTTTTTAAGTCGAACTGAGATGGTCGGAAACGGGGCCAAAACCTGTCGAATTTGGCCCCGTTTCCCTCAGAAGTACGAGAATCGGCAGCTATACCGCCAATTCACGTACTATTCGACAAGTCCAATTCCCCGACTTGTCGAATAAAAATGCCGGGGACGGAATAGGTCAGAATCCCTTCCGACCTGAAAAAGTCGAAAACTGCCATCTTTCGACAAGACGGCAGTTTCGACCTTAATTGAATAGTGGAGAGTGATAAAGTACCAGACAATCAGCTACTAACTGTCATTTTTCAAATACAGCCTGTCCAGTGACAGTTAGGAGGTGATTGGTTGGTACTTTATCACTCTCCACTTTATCTCTCTCCAATGTTTGATAAATCTGCCCCAAAGTCTCCTAACTGTCATGTTACAGGCTGTGGGCCTGTTGTATCAACAGTTATTTGCGTTTTTTTTTTTAAAAAAGAGATAAATTTCACTTTTCTATACTTTTCGTCTTTTTTTAAGTATCGTCTGAATGAATGTAAGTTTTTCGATTTTATTTAGCGAGTTTTTTTTCCGCTAAATTATACTTTTCAAGGTTTTTTATAACTTTTCCAACTTCTGTTGGAAATGAATGGGAACCTTACGTATCATTAGTTTTTTTGTGTAAATTGTCTGAAACTTCCTACCTCTATGTCTGTCTGTTTTTATCCAGTTTTGTTCTATTACTGTTGTTCTAATTGTAAAGCGCAACGGAATATTCTGCGCTATATACGAAACTGCTAACAAATAAATAAACTTTTCAGAACTATTTTTCACCGGCTTTTACTGGCGAGTTTTGCAATAGGCAACGATTGATCTTGTAGTCACACCTGTAAAATACACACACACATATATATATATATATATATATATATATATATTTTGTTTGTGAGATTACTGTGACACTACTAAAGGCCAGAGAAATTTCATCTTAGTAACATGATGGGTCTAATTCAGATCTGATCGCAGCAGCAAATTTGTTCTCTAATGGACAAAACCATGGTGGTCATTCCGAGTTGTTCGCTCGTTACATTTTTCGCAACGGAGCGATTTGTCGCAAACTGCGCATGCGCAATGTTCGCAGTGCGCCTGCACCAAGAAAATTAGCACAAAAGTTTGGTATTTTACTCACGGCCTAACGAAGATTTTTCATCGTTCTGGTGATCGGAGTGTGATTGACAGGAAGTGGGTGTTTCTGGGCGGAAACTGGCCGTTTTATGGGAGTGTGCGGAAAAACGCAGGCGTTTCAGGGAAAAACGCGGGAGTGTCTGAAGAAACGGGGGAGTGTCTGGGCGAACGCTGGGAGTGTTTGTGACGTCAAACCAGGAACGAAACTGACTGAACTGATTGCAATGGCTGAGTAAGTCTCGAGCTACTCAGAAACTGCTAAGAAATTTCTATTCGCAATTCTGCTAATCTTTCGTTCGCAATTCTGCTAAGCTAAGATTCACTCCCAGAGGGTGGCGGCCTAGCGTGTGCAATGCTGCTAAAAGCAGCTAGCGAGCGAACAACTCGGAATGAGGGCCCATGTGCACTGCAGGGGAGCAGATATAACATGTGCAGAGAGAGTTAGATTTGGGTGTGGTGAGTTCAAACTGAAATCTAAATTGCAGTGTAAAAATAAAGCAGCCAGTATTTACCCTGCACAGAAACAATATAACCCACCCAAATCTAACTCTCTCTGCAAATGTTATATCTGCCCCCCCTGCAGTGCACATGGGCCCTCATTCCGAGTTGATCGGTCGCAAGGCGAATTTAGCAGAGTTACACACGCTAAGCCGCCGCCTACTGGGAGTGAATCTTAGCTTCTTAAAATTGCGACCGATGTATTCGCAATATTGCGATTACTAACTACTTAGCAGTTTCAGAGTAGCTCCAGACTTACTCTGCCTGTGCGATCAGTTCAGTGCTTGTCGTTCCTGGTTGACGTCACAAACACACCCAGCGTTCGCCCAGGCACTCCCACCGTTTCTCCGGCCACTCCTGCGTTTTTTCCGGAAACGGTAGCGTTTTCAGCCACACGCCCCTGAAACGCTGTGTTTCCGCCCAGTAACACCCATTTCCTGTCAATCACATTACGATCGCCGGAGCGAAGAAAAAGCCGTGAGTAAAAATACTTTCTTCATAGTAAAGGTACTTGGCGCAGTCGCAGTGCGAACTTTGCGCATGCGTACTAAGCGGATTTTCACTGCGATGCGATGAAAAAGAACGAGCGAACAACTCGGAATGAGGGCCATGGTTTTGCCCAACTGCTAACAAATTTGCTGCCACAATCAGGTCTGAATTAGGGGGGTCATTCCGACCCGATCGCACGCTGCACTTTTTCGCAGCCGTGCGATCGGGTCGGAACTGCGCATGCGCTGCAGCCGCAATGCGCAGGCGCGTCGTTACCCGGCGACGGCCGTCGCTGGGCAACAATAAGAACTACGAAGAAAGAACGCAAGAAGATTGACAGGCAGAAGGCGGTTCCCGGCGTCAACTGACCATTTTCGGGGAGTGGTGAGTCCAACGCAGGCGTGTCCAGACATTTGGAGGGCGGATGTCTGACGTCAATTCCGGGACCTGACAGGCTGAAGTGATCGCAGTGGGTAAGTAAGTCCAGACCTACTCCTAAACTGCACAAAATGTTTTTGCATATATCGGCTGCACAAGTGAACGCAGTCTTGCTATGCAAAAATACACTCCCCCATAGGCGGAGACTATCTGATCGCACGGCAGCTAAAAACAGCTACCGTGCGATCAACTCGGAATGAGGGCCTAGGCCCGATGTTCTTAGCAGTCATTTGTATAACTAATAGAATTGTCTTATTAAAAGTCCCCCCCCCCCCTTTCGTTGTTTTCTTATAGTAAGACAGCCATCCTTTTCTCCAGCTCTGAAACAGAGCATGCGCACTTCATACATTTTTTTCAAAATGCAATAAACCCACCGAAAAGTAGATTGCAATATTATCGTATTTTGGGGTTTTTATCGCAATCACATTTTCAATAAAAAAAAAAAAAATGGTACATAAAGATCGAAAAAGTCACGAAAAAAGCCCCTGTGTTTGAAAAATGACAGTTAGGAGCTGACTGTTTGGTACTATGGGGGATATGTACTAAGCAGTGATAAAAGTGGAGAAGTGAGCCAGTGGAGAAGTTGCCCATGGCAACCAATCAGCTGCTCCGTACAATTGTATTGTATGCAAATTAGAAATGTTAAGTCAATGTTGATTGCCTGCCGTCGCCAACTTCTCCACTGGCTCGCTTCTCCACTTTTATCACTGCTTAGTACATGTCCCCCAAAATATCTCCGTCCGCTATCTCTCTCTCCAAGGCTTAGGGGGTCATTCCGAGTTGATCGGTAGCGGAAAATGTTCGTTGCGCTGCGATGATGCAAAAAAAAGGCACTTCTGCGCATGCGTATGCAGCGCAATGCACACGCGCGATGTACTTTCACAACGGCCAATGTATTTTTACACAAGGTCTAGCGAAGCATTTCAGTCGCACTGCTGGCCGCAGAGTGATTGACAGGAAGTGGGCGTTTCTGGGTGTCAACTGACCGTTTTCAGGGATTGTGTTGAAAAATGCAGGCGTGCCAGGAAAAACGCAGGCGTGGCTGGGAGAACGCAGGGCGTGTTCGTGACGTCAAAACAGGAACTGAACAGTCTGAAGTGATCACAAGCGCTGAGTAGGTCTGACGCTACTCTGAAACTGCACAAAAATATTTTGTAGCCGCTCTGCGATCCTTTCGTTCACACTTCTGCTAAGCTAAAATACACTCCCAGTGGGAGGCGGCATAGCGTTTACATGGCTGCTAAAAGCAGCTAGCGAGCGAACAACTCGGAATGAGCGCCTTAGTACATGGGGGTAAATCAGACCTGATTGCTGGGCTGCTAACTTTGTTGTCCTGCGTTCAGATAGTCGCAGCCCAAGAGGGAGTGTAAATTCGCCGTGCAAGTGTGCAATTGCATGTGTACTCTGAGCTGCAAACATCTACTGTGTGCAGTGTGTGCGCAGCCCAGGACTTACTCCTACAGTGCGATGAGAACAGGCTGATCGGGGCCGGAGCTGATGTCAGACACCCTCCCTGAAAACGCTTGGGCACGCCTGCGTTCTTCCTGACACTCCCAGTAAACGCTCAGTTGCCGCCCACAAACGCCTTCTTCCTGCCAATCACCTTGTGAATGCCCGTGCAAATGAAATTTTCACACCAGCCTGTCGCTGTCCGGCGATGGCGGTTGTTGTTGGCCGACCCGCGCGCGCATTGCGTTGCATATGCATGCGCAGTCTATTGCTGATCGTCCACTGTGGGAAAACGCACAGCAGCGACCAGGTCTGAATCACCCCCCTAGACCCTAATGTCACTGAGGATTCCGGGGAACATAGGGTGTCATTCCGAGTTGTTCGCTCGTTATTTTTTTTCCGCAACGGAGCGATTAGTCGCTATTGCGCATGCGCAATGTCCGCAGTGCGACTGCGCCAAGTAAATTTGCTATGCAGTTAGGTATTTTACTCACGACATTACGAGGTTTTTTCTTTGTTCTGGTGATCGTAATGTGATTGACAGGAAGTGGGTGTTTCTAGGCGGAAACAGGCCGTTTTATGGGTGTGTGCGAAAAAACGCTACCGTTTCTGGGAAAAACGCGGGAGTGGCTGGAGAAACGGGGGAGTGTCTGGGCGAACGCTGGGTGTGTTTGTGACGTCAAACCAGGGACGACAAGCACTGAACTGATCGCAGATGCCGAGTAAGTCTGGAGCTACTCAGAAACTGCTAAGAAGTGTCTAATCGCAATTCTGCTAATCTTTCGTTCGCAATTTTGATAAGCTAAGATTCACTCCCAGTAGGCGGCGGCTTAGCGTGTGCAAAGCTGCTAAAAGCAGCTTGCGAGCGAATAACTCGGAATGAGGGCCATAGAGAGGGGACATCAGTTCTATATTAGACACTGTGCAGGAGACATCTGGCAGCCGCTAAGAGCTTATATTATGGTCCCGTAAGAGGAAGCAGAGATGGAAGGCTTGGGCTCAGCAGGTCTACAGTTATGTCCGGTCCCCTAAGACGTTGTTCATTTAAATACACAGAGCATATTACATGTGACACCTTACTATAACCTCATAAGTAAAAGGCATTACTGTACAGAGCTCTCCAGTCCATGTTCAGTGTGCAATAATGAAAACTCTTTTACCACCTGCAGTCATGCTTTGTATCCCATAAGCCAGCCACAGGCTGCACGATAGTGTGTGGAATGCACAGCGGTATTATCAGATACAAGATGTATAGAGGTGACCCTCAGATGAGCGACGGTCGGGAGTAAGGGAAAGGTCTGATAACCAAATCAAATGATCCAGACCGTTTTAAATGATTGTCGTTGATGTCCATACATAGGAGGGGGGTTATCAAAGCATTGAGATAAAGTAGAGAGAGATAAAGGGCCTGATTTGGATTTGTACGCAAATCCAATGGTTTACCTACAAGTCATTGGGTCCTGTGTGATCACTGGCAACTCTCTCCCACCCCGTTAGCCATAGCGTGATTGACATTCTGATGGCGTTTGGGGGGGACAGAACGGGGAATTGTTTTGTAGGCGCGCTGAGTCCGAGGTCCGTGTCTTCAGACGTAGACTTCCTAGACTTGGCATAGGGGTTCGGATGGCCAGTCTGAGCAGGCTGAAGCTTACACAGACTAGCCAAAGGCTGCGGCCAACGGGTGATCTGACGCTGCGCCTTCAGACGCAGCACTCGGACGGCAGGTGCTGGCAGGAGGCGTCTTTTTCCTACGGACGCCTTCTGCAAAAATGAGAATATTGGTTGAACGGTATTGCACGGTCGCTTTCATATCGCAATCAGACCCAAAGTATCAACCAATCAGCTCCTAACTGCCATGTTCCAGGCTGTTTGAAAAATGACAGTTATGAGCTGATTGGTTGGCACTCTGTCCAAGCCTTGATAAATCTCCCCCACGGTACAATAATCATTCTGAACAGTCGTTTCATTGGCCGATCTCAATGATGCTCAATCAGTGTGTGGCCATCTTAACGTTAAATCGTTTTTTCAGGGTCAGGTATCACTTGTTCGTTTTGATATCTGGGGGCACGTGAGAGCTTCTGTTATCACTGAAAGAACTACATGTCCCACAATGCATCACGCTAACGAGTTGACGTATGCTAAATATTAACAAAACAAAAGAAATAAACTCAATTGTGACAAATTACTCAAATTGGGGGGGAAATGGACACAATTTTTAAATGGAAAGCTGCAGGTGAAAACAACGCGGAACCGCTCTGCAGTTTAGTGGAAGTTAAGCATAATATAATTTATCATTTTGTCAGACATCTATTTATACGTTACATTAGCATGTAGCAGCAGCAGTTGGAGGAATGATGGCAATGGCATTTAATGAACCAGGAGAATGGAGATTTGGAAATGAAAGGGCCGTCAGCGCTTCTTACAAGTCCCATCATTTACATAGAGTTTGTCTTTTAACACAGCTGTAAATGGTGTTGCCTTGGATTCCAATTAGTGGCGGAGCAGGCGGTGCCCGCTGCAGTATATGGTATACAGCAGCTGGAGAGGCAGCCGCCTTATGGTGCAACGCCCAGAGATAACAGACCTCAGAAGTTCCCCGTCTCTGCCCTGCAATCTCCCACTGACCCGGATCGCAGTGCAGGGGATTGGATACAGCACAGTACAGAGATGACGGACAGGGACCTTATACTCCTCCATCATCAAAGCACGTTCTCAGATTATAGGCAGCTCGGCCATGACATTCTGTACTGTGACTGAGAGATGGAATAACCTGCAGCCGATCAGATCATCAGACTGTTCACAGCAGAGCATAGTGTCTCCCTATGTGACCTGTTCATTCCCATACGTCCCAACTGCTCCACTTTCAGCGCGACAGTCCCGTTATTCTGGGACTGTCCCGCTGTCAGGAGGAGGGGTGCAGGGAAAGCACTCTCAGAGATGCTGGGCACACCCACACACTGATGTGAATGGGATGTTGTGAGGCTCCACCCCCTTGATGTGAGGCTCCACCCCTTTTTCAGGCATGCGCAGTGTCCCGAGTACTGGACTTTCAAAGTTGGGAGGTATGCGTTCATGTGAGTAATGTATATTATTGGGGACAGGGCTGCATGTGACAGGGGCAGTGACATGATGTGAGGAGGGGAATGGTGGCAGAAGAAGCCACAGACAGTTATATAGTGGGAGGAGCAGGGTCCCCAGCAGCACAGAGTATATCAGGAGATGAGTGATGTGTCAGTGAGGACAGGGCTGCATGTGACAGGGGCAGTGACATGATGTGAGGAGGGGAATGGTGGCAGCAGGAAGTCACAGACTGAGAGTTATATAGTGGGAGGAGCAGGGTCCCCAGCAGCACAGAGTATATCAGGAGATGAGTGATGTGTCAGTGAGGACAGGGCTGCATGTGACATGGGCAGTGACATGATGTGAGGAGGGGAATGGAGGCAGCAGGAAGCCACAGACTGAGAGTTATATAGTGGAAGGAGCAGGGTCTCCAGCAGCACAGAGTATATCAGGAGATGAGTGATGTGTCAGTGAGGACAGGGCTGCATGTGACAGGGGCAGTGACATGATGTGAGGTAGGGAATGGAGGCAGCAGGAAGCCACAGGCTGAGAGTTATATAGTGGGAAGAGCAGGGTCCCCAGCAGCACAGAGTATATCAGGAGATGAGTGATGTGTCAGTGAGGACAGGGCTGCATGTGACAGGGGCAGTGACATGATGTGAGGAGGGGAATGGAGGCAGCAGGGAGCCACAGACTGAGAGTTATATAGTGGGAGGAGCAGGGTCCCCAGCAGCACAGAGTATATCAGGAGATGAGTGATGTGTCAGTGAGGACAGGGCTGCATGTGACAGGGGCAGTGACATGATGTGAGGAGGGGAATGGTGGCAGCAGGAAGTCACAGACTGAGAGTTATATAGTGGGAGGAGCAGGGTCCCCAGCAGCACAGAGTATATCAGGAGATGAGTGATGTGTCAGTGAGGACAGGGCTGCATGTGACAGGGGCAGTGACATGATGTGAGGAGGGGAATGGAGGCAGCAGGAAGCCACAGACTGAGAGTTATATAGTGGGAGGAGCAGGGTCTCCAGCAGCACAGAGGATATCAGGAGATGAGTGATGTGTCAGTGAGGACAGGGCTGCATGTGACAGGGGCAGTGACATGATGTGAGGTAGGGAATGGAGGCAGCAGGAAGCCACAGGCTGAGAGTTATATAGTGGGAAGAGCAGGGTCCCCAGCAGCACAGAGTATATCAGGAGATGAGTGATGTGTCAGTGAGGACAGGGCTGCATGTGACAGGGGCAGTGACATGATGTGAGGAGGGGAATGGAGGCAGCAGGGAGCCACAGACTGAGAGTTATATAGTGGGAGGAGCAGGGTCCCCAGCAGCACAGAGTATATCAGGAGATGAGTGATGTGTCAGTGAGGACAGGGCTGCATGTGACAGGGGCAGTGACATGATGTGAGGAGGGGAATGGTGGCAGCAGGAAGTCACAGACTGAGAGTTATATAGTGGGAGGAGCAGGGTCCCCAGCAGCACAGAGTATATCAGGAGATGAGTGATGTGTCAGTGAGGACAGGGCTGCATGTGACAGGGGCAGTGACATGATGTGAGGAGGGGAATGGAGGCAGCAGGAAGCCACAGACTGAGAGTTATATAGTGGGAGGAGCAGGGTCTCCAGCAGCACAGAGGATATCAGGAGATGAGTGATGTGTCAGTGAGGACAGGGCTGCATGTGACAGGGGCAGTGACATGATGTGAGGTAGGGAATGGAGGCAGCAGGAAGCCACAGGCTGAGAGTTATATAGTGGGAAGAGCAGGGTCCCCAGCAGCACAGAGTATATCAGGAGATGAGTGATGTGTCAGTGAGGACAGGGCTGCATGTGACAGGAGCAGTGACATGATGTGAGGAGGGGAATGGAGGCAGCAGGAAGCCACAGACTGAGAGTTATATAGTGGGAAGAGCAGGGTCCCCAGCAGCACAGAGAATTTGAGATGAGTGATGTGTTAGTAATGTGAGGAGGAGGATGGAGATAAGAAACCAAGGGATGTATAGTGGAAAGAGCAGAGTCCTCAGCAGCACAGTCGTGTTAGGTTCCTTTCACACAGATGTGAGAAGGTTGTCGTAGAGAATGCATCTGCATATAAACATAGTGGGGGTAATTCCAAGTTGATCGCAGCAGGAATTTTGTTAGCAGTTGGGCAAAACCATGTGCACTGCAGGGGGGCAGATGTAACATGTGCAGAGAGAGTTAGATTTGGGTAAAAAAAAAAAATACAGAAGAAATTGAATTTTAAGCACTTCCCTGGCCACACTGCAGCCCGGGCAACGACGCCGCCAGCGAAAAATGTGATCGCAGACGCGATCGCAAGAAGACGGACAGGCGGGAGGTGTTCCGGGGTGGATACTCACCGTTTTCCAGGCGTGGTGAGTCCAACGCAGGTGTGTCAAGGCGTTTGGAGGACGGATGTCTGACGTCAGGACCGGGACCTTCATCGCTGAATCCGTCGCACTGGGTAAGTAGCTGCAGGGCTAGTCTTCTTTTACTTGAAACTTTTTTAGTATAGCAGGGCTGCACAAGCGATCGCAGCCCTGCTATGCTAAAATACACTCCCCCATAGGCGGCGTCAGGTTGATCGCACGAGCAGCAAAAGTTGCTACGTGCGATCAACTCGGAATGACCCCCCAGCAGTGCACATTGGCCCTCATTCCGAGTTGTTCGCTCGCTAGCTGCTTTTAGCAGCATTGCACACGCGAGTCCGCCGCCCTCTGGGAGTGTATCTTAGCTTAGTAGAATAGCGAACGAAAGATTAGCAGAATTGCTACTAAATAATTTCTTGCAGTTTCTGAGTAGCTCCAGACCTACTCCTATACTGCGATCTCCTCAGTCCGTATAGTTCCTGGTTTGACGTCACAAACACGCCCTGCGTTCGGCCAGCCACTCCCCCGTTTCTCCAGACACTCCCGCGTTTTTCCCTGACACGCCTGCGTTTTTTAGCACACTCCCGGTAAACGCTCAGTTACCACCCAGAAATGCCCCTTTCCTGTCAATCACTCACCAATCAGCAGTGCGACTGAAAAGCGCCGCACGAACACCAGCAAATCTACTAAGTCTTGTGTTAAATAACTTAGCGCATGCGCTCTGCGTACCATGCGAATGCGCAGTTAGCAACAAATCGCAGCATAGCGAAAATCGGCAACGAGTGAACAACTCGGAATGACCACTATGGTTTTGCCCAACTGCTAACAAATTTGCTGCTGCGATCAACTCTGAATTACCCCCCCCATGTCTTTAGAAGAGGAGGAGAGGGCACAGTGGTGAGGAGTGAGAGCTACTTTTTGTCTCCCTCGTGTGTCTGTCACAAGTCTCCTCCGGTTGCATTAAGTGGGAGCAAAGGGCACATGTCCTGATCCTCTGCTCTCAGAGGACTTACTAGTACTCATCTGTCCTCCATGGTGAGGGCCCTGCTCTCCTCCTGCATATCTGTATGTCACACAGACATGTAAGATGGTGATACCACCTAATACTGTAGTATTGCGTACGGACATTGTATTACTCCTTCTCTTCATTATTCTCTGCCTCTCGTCAAGATCATACAGGCACAACTATCTAAAGCTAGGTACACACCAGACGATGTTATGTACAATTTGTTGTTCAGCAACGAATCGTAACGATATTGGGGGTAATTCCAAGTTGATCGCAGCAGGACATTTTTTAGCAGTTGGGCAAAACCATGTGCACTGCAGGGGAGGCAGATGTAACATGTGCAGGGAGAGTTAGATTTGGTCCGTTCAATCTGCAATCTAAATTGCAGTGTAAAAATAAAGCAGCCAGTATTTACCCTGCACAGAAACAAAATAACCCACCCAAATCTAACTCTTTCTGCACATGTTATATCTGCCCCCCCATGCAGTGCACATGGTTTTGCCCAACTGCTAACAAAATTCCTGCTGCGATCAACTTAGAATTACCTCCATAGTCCACATTGTCCAGTGTGTATGCACTATTGCGCGCTCCTGTGAGTCGTTCCTCATGTCTTTTGGTCGGTCCTACATGCTGCTCAATCTTAGAATGTCGTTAACGATGTTTAGCACATCACGCAGTATTTACGCTCTACCTGCATATATACCTGATGCATCGTTAACGACCAAACTACCGAACAATGAGGGTCATTCCGAGTTGTTCGCTCGTTGCCGATTTTCGCAACGGAGCGATTAAGGCAAAAATGCACATGCGCATGGTTCGCAGTGCGCATGCGGTAAGTATTTTAGCACAAAACTTAGTAGATTTACTCACGTCCGAACAAAGAAATTTCATCGTTGAAGTGATCGGAGTGTGATTGACAGGAAGTGGGTGTTTCTGGGCGGAAACTGGCCGTTTTCTGGGAGTGTGCGGAAAAACGCAGGCGTGTCAGGGAAAAACGCGGGAGTGTCTGGAGAAACGGGGGAGTGGCTGGCCGAACGCAGGGCGTGTTTGTGACGTCAAACCAGGAACGAAACTGACTGAACTGATTGCAATCTGTAAGTAAGTCTCGAGCTACTCAGAAACTGCTAAAAAATTTCTATTCGCAATTCTGCTAATCTTTCGTTCGCTATTCTGCTAAGCTAAGATACACTCCCAGAGGGCGGCGGCCTAGCGTGTGCAATGCTGCTAAAAGCAGCTAGCGAGCGAACAACTCAGAATCACCCCCAATGCACGATATATCGTTTGGTTGTTAGCAAGATTGCAAAAAGTGTATGCACTATGGGGGTCATTCTGAGTTGATCGCTCGCTAGCAACTTTTTGCAGCTGTGCAAACGCATAGTCGCCGCCCACAGGGGAGTGTATTTTAGCTTTGCAAGTGTGCAAATGCTTTTGCAGCCGAGCAGTACAAAAATAGTTTGTGCAGTTTCTGAGAAGGTCTGGACTTACTCAGCCCTTGCAATCACTTCAGCCTGTCCGTTCCCGGAATTGACGTCAGACACCCTCCCTGCAAACGCTTGGACACGCCTGCGTTTTTCCAAACACTCCCTGAAAACGGTCAGTTGACACCCACAAACGCCTTCTTCCTGTCAATCTCCTTACGATCGGCTGTGTGAATGGATTCTTTGTTAAATCCATCGCTCAGCAACAATCCGCTTTGTACCCGTACGACGCATGCGCAGTTTTGCCGAGTTTTGACCTGATCGCAGCGCTGCAAAAAGTTGCTAGCGAGCGATCAACTCGGAATGACCCCCTATATCGTTTGTCCGGGAGTTCCAGGAAAATCGTTGACAACCATTGTGTTGCTTGCCCCTCGCCTAGTTTGTACCCAGCTTAAATTGATTGGGTTCAACAAAGCTTTAGTGTAACTCTTTTCTCACTCTTCAGATCAGTAGCAGCTGGTGTGGAAAGCCAAGTAGAGAAGCTTGGTCCACCACGATGGTCCTCAGAGGTGCTGCCCAGTATTATCTAAAGCGGGGGTAGCCAAAGTCAAGGGACTATGGGGGTCATTCCGAGTTGTTCGCTCGGTAAATTTTTTCGCATCGCAGCGATTTTCCGCTTAGTGCGCATGCGCAATGTCCGCACTGCGACTGCGCCAAGTAAATCTGCTATGCAGTTAGGAATTTTACTCACGGTTATTTCCTCGTTCTGGTGATCGTAATGTGATTGACAGGAAGTGGGTGTTTCTGGGCGGAAACTGGCCGTTTTATGGGAGTGTGTGAAAAAACGCTACCGTTTCTGGGAAAAACGCGGGAGTGGCTGGAGAAACGGAGGAGTGTCTGGGCGAACGCTGGGTGTGTTTATGACGTCAAACCAGGAACGACAAGCACTGAACTGATCGCAGATGCCGAGTAAGTCTCGAGTTACTCAGAAACTACACAGAGATGTATTTTCGCAATAATGCGAATCTTTCGTTCGCAATTTTAAGAAGCTAAGATTCACTCCCAGTAGGCGGCGGCTTAGCGTGTGCAATGCTGCTAAAAGCAGCTTGCGAGCGAACAACTCGGAATGACCCCCTATGGGGATCATTCTAAGTTGATCGCACACTGCCGATTTTTGCAGCTCAGCGATCAGGTTACTACTGCGCATGCGTATGCACCGCAATGAGCACGCACGTCGTACGGGTACAAACATAATCGTCGCTGTGCATTGCTACGAGCGACGAATCCATTTGCACAGCCGATCGCAAGGAGATTGACAGGAAGAGGGCGTTTGTGGGTGTCAACTGACCGTTTTCTGGGAGTGGTAGGGAAAACGCAGGCGTGTCCAAGCGTTTGCAGGGCGGGTGTCTGACGTCAATTCCGGGACTATACAGACTGAAGTGATCGCAGCGGCTGAGTAAGTTCAGACCTACTCAGAAACTGCAAAAAAAAAATTCAGCCCGCTCGGCTGCACTTGCAATCGCACACTTGCAAAGTGAAAACACACTCCCCCGTGGGCGGTGACTATACGTTTGCACGGCTGCAAAAAGTAGTCAGCGAGCGATAAACTCGGAATGAGGGCGTATGAGGTTCATTCCAAGTTGATCGCTCGCTAGCTAGTTTTAGCAGCCGTGCAAACGCTATGCCGCCGCCCACTGGGGAGTGTATTTTAGCTTAGCAGAAGTGCTAACGCCTGTGCAGCCGCGCTCTGCAAAAACAGTTTGTGCAGTTTCAGAGTAGCTCTGAACCTACTCAGCGCTTGCGATCACTTCAGCCTATTCGTGTCCGGATTTGACGTCATACACCTGCCCAGCGAACGCCCAGCCACACCTGCATTTTTTCAGACACGCCTGCATTTTCACAAACACTCCCTGAAAACGGTCAGTTGACACCCAGTAACGCCCCCTTCCTGTCAATCTTCTTGCGGCCGCCAGTGCGAAGGAAAACTTTGCTAGAACCTGAGCACAACCACAAAGAGCTTTGTACCCGTACGTCGTGCGTGCGCATTGCAGGGCATACGCATGCGCAGAGATGCCGTTTTTTCACCTGATCGCTGCGCTGCAAAAATCGTCAGCGAGCGATCAACTCGGAATGACCCCCTATGTATTAAGCCTTGGAGACAGATAAAGAGGAGATAAAGTACCAACCAAACAGCTCCTAACTGTCATTTTTCAAACACAGCCTGTAACATGGCAATTAGGAGCTGATTGGCTGGTACTTTATCTCCAGCTACCCTATCTTTCTCCAAGCTTTAGCACATAGACCCATCAGTCCTCAAGGACCCGCTAAACAGTTCACATTTTCCAGACCATCTAGCTGGTGCTCAAGTGCATTCCTTAGCGAGGACACTTTTAAAAAAATCCACAGGTAATCTGGAAAACATGTACTGCTAAGGATCCCTTCAAGTTTGGCCACCGCTGATCTAAGGAATGCACTATGGCCCTCATTCCGAGTTGTTCGCTCGCAAGGCGATTTTAGCAGAGTTACACACGCTAAGCCGCCGCCTACTGGGAGTGAATCTTAGCTTCTTAAAATTGCGAACGATATATTCGCAATATTGCGATTACACACCTCGTAGCAGTTTCTGAGTAGCTCCAGACTTACTCGGCATCTGCGATCAGTTCAGTGCTTGTCGTTCCTGGTTTGACGTCACAAACACACCCAGCGTTCGCCCAGACACTCCTCCGTTTCTCCAGCCACTCCCGCGTTTTTTCCGGAAACGGTAGCGTTTTTAGCCACACGCCCATAAAACGCCGTGTTTCCGCCCAGTAACACCCATTTCCTGTCAATCACACTACGATCGCCGGAGCGAAGAAAAAGCCGTGAGTAAAAATCCTATCTTCATAGCAAAATTACTTGGCGCAGTCGCAGTGCGGACATTGCGCATGCGCACTAAGCGGAAAATCGCTGCGATGCGATGAAATTTACAGAGCGAACAACTCGGAATGAGGGCCTATAAGTGGTGTGGAATAACATCCTTGTGAATGATAAAGAAATTATCTACAGTAGGTGGAGATTTATCAAGCCTTAGAGCAGTGGTTTCCAAACTTTTTTGAATCACGGCGCCCTAGAATATCAGAATTTTTTTCACGGCACCCCTAGGCCAAAAATTTCTTATTGAGAAATTTAGAAAGAAATATTACATTAAGTAGATCGCGTTTATTTATATGTCATCCTTAGGGTCAGTTGTGCGGTGAGGGACAAGATTTGCTTCTGTTTGGCCACATATTTTATGACTGGCAGCCGCCAGCACTAGTTTTGCCTATTATATTGACCATGAATAATTTGAATTGGTCCTGGACCACCAACCCAGGGCACCCCTGCAAGTGTCCCGAGGCACCCCAGGGAGCCACGGCACACAGTTCGGGAACCTCTGCCTTAGAGAGAGATAAAGTGGAGATGTTCCCTAAAGCAACATATTACTTTGACATTTCAAAGACCGTGCTAGATAAATAACCATTAGAATATGACTGGCTGCTATGGACTAACCTTCCACTTCTAGTTTTAGAAGTTTTAGTATATCTCCCCCATGGCTTGATACATCTCCCCCTTACATTATGGTTGGTTACTTAATCAAGACATTCTTTATCAGGAAAGTGTAGTAGTCATTCTAGTGGTATAGAAAGGGACATCTACCCCATATGTGGAGGCAATCATTGCACTGACAAGTTTCTGGAGATTACAAAAGTGAATGATCACTGTTTGCAAGCCAAGTATAATAACAGTAAAGGGGGGTACTCATGGAGCGATCGCTGCTTAAAATCTAAGCAATCTGACTAGATTGCTTAGATTTTAAGCATGATCGCGCCGTGTGTAGCCCCTACAGCAATAGCGATGCGCAGCTCCGCGCATCGCTATCGCTGGTGCTAGATTGGGGATCCGGTCTGAAGATCGACAGTGTCTAGGTCGACAATGTTTAGGTCGACCAATATAGGTCGACAGTCACTAGGTCGACATGGATGGAAGGTCGACAGGGTTTCTAGGTCGACATGTGCTAGGTCGACAGGTCTAAAGGTCGACATGAGTTTTTCACATTTTTATTCTTTTTTTGAATTTTTTCATACTTAACGATCCACGTGGACTACGATTGGAACGGTAAAGTGTGCCAAGCGAAGCGGTAGCGGAGCGAAGGCACCATGCCCGAAGCATGGCGAGCGGACGCGGTGCACTAATTTGGGATCCCGGTCACTCTACGAAGAAAACGACACAAAAAAAAAAAAAATCCTCATGTCGACCTTTAGACCTGTCGACCTAGCACATGTCGACCTAGAAACCCTGTCGACCTTCCATCCATGTCGATCTAGTGACTGTCGACCTATTGTGGTCGACCTACACATTGTCGACCTAGACACTGTCGATTTGATGAACCACACCCGCTAGATTGGCCTGCATGCAGACTCAATCTAGCAGATCGCTCATTTCACCCGCTGAAATGAGCACCCCCCACCCGCCCGGTCTTCCCCCGCACGCTCAGCACACATCGGCCAGTGAGTACTGGCCTTTAGAGATGGTGGACTATATAATACATTTACAGAATACATTATTGTACACAGCTGGGCATCCAACACCCCTGCCGCACAGTCTGATCATGCACCAATATAATGCACTTATTTACTAGCCTGATTAGGGAAGAGACCACAGAGGTCAGGTGATGGCTTCCACCACTTATAGAGAACACTTACACAGGTCACACACCTCAACAGGCTTTCCCGATACCCTTCCTGCATGATAGACCGCTACTAAATTGCTTCAGTAGTGAAAATATCACACAGCGGCCTAACCTCTTTCTCTCTCTCTGCCTTACACAGTAACACAATGGTGGGAGGGGGGTGGGATAGATAAAGGTAGCTGCGCAGCGGGTGGCAATCTGGCTCCATCTAGAAAAGTAACATTTATATAAGCTTCTGGTGTGAGTAGACGTGTTACATGGAAATCAGGCTGATTAAAAATAGAAGATTGTGTGAGAAATGAAGATATATATGCCCCAAGAACAGGCTGGACAGATCACTAGAGCGGGAAGACACTGCTATCAGCGCAGCAGGTTACTATGACGATAAGGTGGTGTTACTCGTAGCAACAAATCAGGTTCTTCATTCACAAGGGTAGTGTAGAAAGTGAGAAGTAAATGTGGTTGCTATGGGCTACAGTTCCCTATAGATCTTGTGAGATAGGTGATTAGCAGATCAGTATGCCTGGGTGCATTTATGTGTAGCTGCCTCTGAAGGACATTAACTGTGCGCCGCTTCCATTTTGAAGGCGTGACGGGTCCAGGGCGATGACGAAGACTTCCTGGATCCGGGTGTCCGGATCCGACGGCCAGCCTGAGTAGGCTTCAGCTTATACATAAAACCGCATCGCAACAGATGGTGGCGGTGTACAGCCAAGGCTGCGTCCTCAGACACAACACTCGGATCCTGGCTATTGCAAACAGGAGGCATCTATCACCTACAGATGCCTCCTGCCGCACCGGCATCTTAATGGCAGGGAATTGCACGGCCCAACAGAACTAGATTTGGGCTGAACACGTGAATAAAGTTTGATGGAGTACAAAGGAGTAATGTTCCTTCTTCCTCAGTAAGTCATTATTGTGTGTACTTACCAATTATATGTACCTATAGGCAAAGAAGAGCACGTACGGCGCTGATAGGGCTGCCAAATTATTTGTGTTGTTGTCGTCGCTGTGTTGTGTTACTGCTGGACCAATACTTCTATTTGTTGTCGAATCAATTCCAAGATCGTTTGTTCCTGGTTCAATGAACAAAGTAATTCAAAACACACGTTCTGGAGGGCTTAGAAAATGATTTAGAATTTGAAATGACTCTACTCTCTTTTCTGACATTGTAAATATTATAAACTGTTAGGAATTCAACCTATTAGGCCACAGGTTCTCAAACTCGGTCCCCGGGACCCCACACAGTGCATGTTTTGCAGGTAACCCGGCAGGTGCACAGGTGTATTAATTACTCACTGACACATTTTAAAAGGTCCACAGGTGGAGCTAATTATTTCACTTGTGATTCTGTGAGGAGACCTGCAAAACATGCACTGTGTGGGGTAATGAGGACAGAGTTTGAGAACCTGTGTTTTAGACAATAGAGGATATGTATCAAACTTTGTAGAGAAATAAAACGGAGAGATTAAGGGGTCTATTTACTAAGCCATAGAGAGAGAAAGTGAATGGAGATAAAATGGGATGCGGTCAAGATCCCGCCATACGGAATCCCGGCGGTCGAAATACCGGCACCGGAATCCCAACCGGCACAATCCCGACATATTATCCCTCCGTGGGTGTCCCCGACACCCATAGAGGGAGAATAAAATAGTGTGCCGAGCGTAGCGAGGCACCGTACCCGCAGCATGGCGAGCGCAGCGAGCCCGCAAGGGGCTGCGTTCCGCTCGTCACCCCTGTCGGGTTTCTGCTGGTCGGGATTCCGGTGTCGGTATTTCGACCGCCGGGATCCCGTCCAGCGGGATTTCGTACTGATCCCGATAAAATACCAGCCAACCAGCTCCTAACTGTCATTTTTCAAACAAAGCCTGTGACATGGCAGCTAGGAGCTGATTGGCTGGTATTTTATCTCCGTCCACTCTTATCTCTCTCCAAAGCTTAGTAAATAGACTACTAAGTACCAATAAGCTCCTAACTGCCATGTTGCAGTCTGTGGGGTCTATTTACTAAGCCTTGGATGGAGATAAAGTCGCTGTAGATAAGGGGGGCATGTACTAAGCAGTGATAAAAGTGGACAAGTGAGCCAGTGGAGAAGTTGCCCATGGCAACCAATCAGCATTGACGTAACATTTCTAATCTGCATATTATACAATTGTACGGAGCAGCTGATTGGTTGATGGGGAAATTTCTCCACTGGCTCACTTCTCCACTTTTATCACTGCTTAGTACATGTCCCCCATTAAAGTACCAGCCAATCAGCTCCTAACTGTCATTTTTCAAACACAGCCTGTGACGTGGCAGTTAGGAGCCGATTGGCTGGTGTTTTATCTCCAGCGACTTTATCTCCATCCAAGCCTTAGTAAATAGATCCCCTATGTTTGAAAAATGACAGTTAGGAGCTTGTACTTTATCTCTCCCCACTTTATCTCTCTCCAAGCCTTGATAAATCTCCCCCAACGTCCTTTGAGCAAATGTCCTGTTCTCTAGTTTAAAGGACAAACTGTCGCGCTTTAGCGACTGCTAAATGGCGTCACGCACAGCACTCTGTCATTGCTAAAGTATTCCAGCGCCGCGTCTCACTTCATAACTGCTGGAAGTGTAGATTATAATTTGTGAAACAGTCTCCAAGACAGGAGTTTATTTAATAACACAGCGCAATGAGCTGTAATGTTCTGTAACCCACAGAAACCCATCGGACATCAGTGCCCAATAGTCACGCTAATTATAACTAATCCGGTTGGTTGCATTCGCTGTAACCGTATTATATTATAATGACTCTACTCCTGTGCGTAGCCGCCGCTAAGCTGATTTCTATTTATCCATCTAAAGAATAAATCAATGAATCTATCCAAATTATTTTTCTGCCGCTGTAAGTTGTTTTTTTTAAAGACGCCTGGAACAGCGAAGGAGTCACTAGAGTGGAGTGTGTTAATGGCGCTATCCCCTCAGTACACAAAGCTTCTCGCACAGCGTCTGCTTATTTTTGGGTTTTATTGATTTCTCTAACCTTTCTGTCAAAATAGTTTTCATAAGCCTTGGCATCGATGCCTGTACACCATCTGCTCCACGCTATGCTGATAAACTGCAATGACAATATAATTGTGAGCTGCAATAACTAAAGAGACAGATTTCCTCAGCGTTCCGACAGCAGAATTCCCCAGGTGACGGGAAGGCGGCAGAGAGAAAAACACAAAGTACCCAAAACAAAACTCTACGTAATATGCGTGCATTAATGTGGGAATGAGGTGGACTGGAAAAAAGTTAGCATGCATATATCAGCAGGGCGCTCTGTTGCCTGCATTCCGTGGAGGCAGCCATGTTGGAGGCTGACCCAGTGATCATGTGACTGAGGTCACTGGTTTCTAGTGAACTGAAAAAGGTCACCCAACATTGCAGGTGAAAACAAAGGGACTTAATTTGGCCTTGAACCTAATACATGTACACAGGCAGTATGTACCCAAACCTACATGCACCTCCTCCGGGTGCCAGGACTGGGGACAGTACCACAGGAATCAGGGGCTACAGGGGTGAGAGGTGGGATGGAAGCCACTATATCATGCACTCTATGTCTCCGTTATATTATTTGCTCCCAAGCTGCATTCCCAGGGAGACCTACATTTTTTTTTAACTAATCTAATCTATATACTAATCTATATTTTTGTTATTTTGCTCAACCTGCTAAGTAGCATCAATGCTACAAAAGGGCACAATACTGAAATCACCTGTGTAATAGAACATAAAGTGTATACAGGGGCAGTACGGATGGTTTAATGGTTAGCATTACTGCCTCACAGCACTGAGGTCATGGGTTCCATTCCCACCATGGCCCTAACTGTGTGGAGTTTATATGTTCTCCCCGTGCTTGCGTAGGTTTCCTCCGGGTACTCCGGTTTCCTCCCACAATCCAAAAATATACTGGTAGGTTAATTGGATCCCAACACAAATTAAACCTAGTGTGAGTGTGTGTGTGTGTGTGTGTGTGTGTGTGTGTGTGTGTGTGTGTGTGTGTGTGTGTGTGTGTGTGTGTGTGTGTAAATGTGGTAGGGAATATAGAGTGTAAGCTCCACTGGGTCAGGGACTGATGTGAATGGCCAAATATTCTCTGTAAAGCGCTGCGGAATATGTGTGCGCTATATAAATAACTGGTAATAAATAATAATAAATATACAGAACAGCTATAAAACATGTGTAGGGCTGTTAACACCTCACCCTGCCACAAGAGCTGACAGTCGCATTGATTCCTATGGAGCTAGCAATCACCCGTGGATCGCATGTAGAGATCTAACAGTGTTGAGCATAACACGTGACCTATTGGAAAGACAGTAGAACAGCGACAAGAGGTGAAATATCATTTATTGGTAAACGTACTCATACACACACTGCAGAATCCGCAGACAGAAATGTCTCAGCCAGTCCACTCTGACACTGTTGTATTCCTCATGAAGGATGGAGCTCAGACACCATCTATAAGACAGTCCTCCCCCTCCCGACCCCCATTAATGGTTTATTCTCCCACTGAAAGAGATGGTGACTTATGAAATCCAAGCACTTTGACCCTTGAGCGCTTTCCGATCAGACCTATCAATGTAAAAGGAGCTTCAACGTAACATTTGTCACCTGGTTAGAAAATAACCCATTGATCAGACACCAGGAGACTGAATACCTGAAAATAAAGGCGGGGGTCCCATACTCCGAGCTCGCTCTGTTCTTGCCAGTTGGGTGGAGAGCAATGTCACGCTGCATTATTAATTCTATGCCAAGTCCTTATTTAACACAGCCAACTTAAATGTTGTGTGCCCCAATTTATGCCGTTCGCCCTGGGCATATAGCGCTAAACTAGTAGCAAATATCTTGTAGAATAAAAGCAGAACCGTTTCACTGTTTTATGTAAAATTAATAATGTATAACATATTCCAAGGTTTGCAAGTAAAACAATCATATAAAGCCACACATTATGAGGTCTAGGAACAAGTAAGAGGCAATTAAGATACATTTTTACAACTGTTTCAGCAAAATGTTACAAATATAGGAGTATAAAGTGTCTTATTTGCCTCAAATAAATGTAACAATAAAACTAAGCCTCTTATATTTTCAGTGACCCTTCAAGTAACCGGCAGTACTCCCTGAGAGAGTGGTAATACGTGATATACAAGAGTGGTCATATGTTATCAGTAACAGGAGTGTGAGTAACAGACTTAAGGGGGAGATGTACTAAGCAGTGAAAAGAGTGGAGAAGTGAGCCAGTGGAGAAGTTGCCCATGGCAACCAATCAGCTGCTCTGTATACTTTTATAGTTTGCAAATTATAAATGTTACGTCAATGCTAATCGGTTGCCATGGGCAACTTCTCCACTGGCTCACTTCTCCGCTTTTATCACTGCTTAGTACATCTCCCCCTAAGCTAAGGGGTCTATTCATGAAGCAGTGAACAGAGTGGAGAAGTGAGCCAGCGGAGAAGCTGCCCATGGTAACCAATCAGCGCTGAGGTAACATTTATCAGGTGCATACTATAAAATTATACGTAGCAGCTGATTGGTTGCCATGGGCAACTTCTCCACTGGCCCACTTCTCCAGTCTTTTCACTGCTTCATGAATAGACCCCTATATAAACAAATACATCCGTTCTTATTGATATAAATAAGAAAATAAGTTTTCAGTGCCACCTCGGACTATTCCACGTTAAAGTTCTGGAGGTAACGTTCATAGTTTCCCTCACACCTTGTGATACAGTCCAGGAAGTAATCCTTCTCGGCTATAGCTCTGAGGAGATCCGTCTGCACCAGGCAGACGTCATACAGTTCGGACGTGGGGACCTTCCTGGACCCCTTTTCCAGAAGTACCTGAAGCAGAAGAAATGCAGGTCAGCACCTAACACAGAATCACTGCAAAGAATCCAGAATGCATTCGAGTCTTGGAACCGTCTCTATGAGCGACATCGTGACTGAATGTAGCGCCCTAGAGAAACAAGATGGATGCCTGGGCATTTTTAGGGATATTTGCGCAATAAAATCTCTGAACTCCGTGAATATTATCATTTCGTGCGACTTAGCATCAGGCCCACAGACATGAGGAAGAATAATAATGAATACAATAGTCACATGATAGAGATTACATTGCACCCTATGCCATATAAGCTCTCCTCCGAGCATTCTCACTGAACACCATGACACATGCACATCAGCACTCCTTGTCCAGCGTCTCCATATACTCCTAATACTATGGGGAAGCACCTGGCACACGGTGACACAGAGAAGCCTGCCGCGCTGGTGTCAGAGGGAGGAAGCGCAGGCAATAAAGGGTTGTGGGAGAATACTGTCCCTGGCCCAAACACCTGTCAGTTACCTTCCTGTACAGAAACTGCAGGAGGAACACAAGGTGGTCGTCCTGTATAACCCGTCAGTTATTCGCCGATGCAGAAGGATCCCGGCAACACAGTCGTTCACATGTTTATTGAGCGATTATATTGACAATTCCCCCCTTGCAGATGTGCGGCGGTCTCATCACTCTCTTTATGCAGTCACTGTATAATAGGTCCAGCGACACTGGGGCCAGGAACAGGTGTACTAGATAAGAAGGGACGTGTGCTGGGAGCCAGACTATAAGAGGCCTGTCTCCCGGTCCAAGATCCTGCCCTCTGGGTGCGATTCCCACCTCACCTCATTACACGGCTCAGGTACTTCCTAATGAATCAGCAGAGTGCAGGGTGAGAATACGGGTCCATCTGACTATAAGGCTGTCATCACGGCATGTGTGTGACATGGGTAGGAGAAACCTGGAAATGTGC
Organism: Pseudophryne corroboree; assembly: GCF_028390025.1. Taxonomy (NCBI): domain Eukaryota; kingdom Metazoa; phylum Chordata; class Amphibia; order Anura; family Myobatrachidae; genus Pseudophryne; species Pseudophryne corroboree. The sequence goes on from NC_086452.1 coordinate 439,514,843, forward strand.
ATGGCTGTAGCTATAACTATACATACTGCTCAGTGGGCAACGGCTATAATGGTGGATGGTACATGCAATTACTGTAAATGAGAGGTATAATGCAAGTCTCTGAAGACTTCAGTGACGTTATATACAGAGCAGCAGGCAGAAATGCCGTGGCATGTATATAGCTGTTTCATTAGCGTGCCAGGAAGATATTAAGACGGGATGCAGTCAATTTACCTCATATCAAAATCCCGACGGTCGAAATCCCGACATGGACAAAATACCGGCATTTAAAATACCGACAAGGCCAAAATACCGACATGTAAAATGCCGGCATGAGTTTTTCATTGAAACCGACTTGTTCATACTTTACCATCCCAGTGGACCTGGAGGGGGAATATAATAGTGTGCCGAGTGCACCAAGGCCCAAAGCATGGCGAGCGCAGCGAGACATGCGAGGGGACGCGGTACACTTATATGGTGTCCATGTCGACCTATGTCGGCATACACATTAAAAACAATGAAAAATGCATGTCGGTATTTCGACCTGTCGGCATTTTACATGTCGTTTTTTTTTTACCTTGTCTGTATTTTAAATGTCGGTATTTTGTCCATGTCGGGATTTTGACCGTCGGTCAATTGCTGTGGAGATTTCGACCGTCGGGATTTTGATTGGAGGTATTTCATATTGATCCCATTAAGACTCCTTGTCAGTAACGGCACTGATAGACACGGTAGCATTCGCCTTCAGCAGAAATTGGCTGATAGAGTGGAACTGCAGCGTTTGGCCAGCGAGTTCTATATTGGCCTATACAGGCACACAGGAGCCATGTGACCAACATAATACAGCGACCTATGAAACTTACCCTACAGTCAACAATTGTGTCAGCTTCGCCCAACCGGATATTGTCATCTACGATGATATGCTGACTTTCACAGTCACTGGGGTCAATCCAGAACGGCTTCCCCCCTGAGCTGGTGAAGTTATTTCTAGCCCACCTATTAAAACAGAAAGAACGTAAAATGAAGCGGGTGGATCAGGGGAGATGGCGAGCAACTTCCATACGGAGTACGGATCACATTTACCGCATAACAGATATGTGTCAGTAGTATCATGCTCTTTCCATCTGCTGCCATTACATTACCTCTTACAGGGACTTCCAGAGTGATACTTACCTCCTCCCTGGGACTGGACCCCTGGTGTACTGATACTTTGGGGGAACAAGCTTTAATAGTAGTATATAAATCAGCCTGTCACCTACACAGAATGGACACAGCCATTATAGTCATGAGACTACAGGCTGAGTACTAGTCAGGCATCATGAATATTAATCAGGCCTCATGAATATTAATCAGCCCTCATGAATGTTAGTCAGCCCTCATGAATGTTAGTCAGGAAGTGGCTCAGTGACCTCACTGGCTTATATCAAACTGATCGTACTTCTTCTAAGGAGAGGCACTCATAAGCTCAACATGACAGTGTTGACTGTTATTATGCCAACAATGCTGAAAGGTCCACAGGTAACATGTTAACATCCTTAGTATGGCGACATGTTCAAAGTGCCGACATCTGAATTGTCAACATGTGAAATCCTAACATTCCCAGAATGTAAACAGTAGGGCTCAGCTGTGGGGCAGGAGGGTTAGGCACTAGGGGTAGATTAGGGTTAGGCTGTAGGGGGTGGGAGGGAGTTAGGGATAGGCACTAGGGGAGAATGCTCAATGGAACCGCAGTTCCGTCAGATGTCTGTGCAGGAACTAATCTACACATAACCGGCGGGACTGGGCAACTGCTGCCGGTACCACCGCTAGACCGTCAGGGATATCCTACTATGTCCTCATTATGACCGTCGGCCTTATATATCACAGCTGCTTCTAAGTAAAGGGAACAGGATCAACTTAACAAAATCTATAAGGGGAAAAAATCCTTTTTACAATGCCTACAATATATTTCAGTTACGGTTTCAGGAAATCTCATCCTTAAATGACTATAGACCCAGCAATGAGTATACAATAGATACGCTGTGTGTTGGCCTATACATGAGCTACTTAAATAAACACAAAACACACAATGCATGCACTTACATACCTATTTACAAAGAATCTCTGCACAGATTTCTAAGAACCCACAACATATGAAGAGTAAGGGGCAGAAATAGGATTACGCCAGTTGCATAGCGCATATTGCGTTATTTCAGAAAGCAAATGCACACATCTGACACTTACGCCTACCTGCACCTGGAGAGGCCAAATGGGGCGTTTTAGCATACAGGAAGGGCGTTCTATATAAATGCAGAAACACATATGTACGCCTGCTGGGCTCATCTATTGAACCGGCTGGTAAGAAGTGTAACATAAAATGCTATGAAGGTATGAGTGAGTATTGCTTTCCATATAAGCAGCAAACAATCATTTGTACGCAACTCAGTCGCATTTGCAGCCGCGTTACCTGCTGGTAAATAGATGCAGACTTCTGCCTGTATGCAGAGTTGGTGGTGACTATGCGTCTGTAGTATTATTATGCTAGCAATACTCTGTAGCATTATTATGCTTGCATTACTCTGTAGAATTACACTTGCATTACTCTGTAGCATTACGCTATCATTACTCTACAGCATTACGTTAACATTAATCTGTAGAATAACCCTAGCATTACTCTAAATTATGCTAACATTACTCTGTAGTATAATACTAGCATTACGCTAACATTACTCTACAGCATAACACTAGCATTACTCTATATTACGCTAGCATAACTCTACAGCATTACGCTGTAGAATTCCGTTAGCATTACTCTGTAGCATTAGACTGTAACATTACACTGTAGCATTACTCTAGCATTACACTGTAGAATTGTTATAGCATTACATTAGCATTACTCTGTAGTACTGTGTTAGCATTACTCTGTAGCATTACACTAGGATTACGCTACCATTACTCTGTAGCATTACACTAGGATTACTCTGTAGAATTACGCTACCATTACTCTGTAGCATGATGCGAAAACGACTCTGTAGCATTATTCCATTACTCTAGCATTACTGTGCAGAATTGTGCTAGCATTACTCTGTAGCATTACTCCATTACGCTAGCATTACTGTAGCATTACCCTGTAGCATTGTGCTAGCATTGCTTAGTAGCATTACTCCATTACTATAGCATTACCCTGTAGTACTGTGCTAGCATTACTCTGTAGCATTACTCCATTACTCTATATAATTAGCCTAGCATTAGTCTGTAGCATTACTCTAGCATTACGATAACATTACTCTGTAGCATTACACTTGCATTATACAGTAACAGTACACTAGCATTACTCTGTAGCATTACTCTACCAGTATGCTAGCATTACTCTGGAGTACTGTGTAAGCATTACTCTGTAGCATTATGCTAGCATTACTCTATAGAATTACGCTAGCATTACTCTGTAAAATTATGCTTACATTACTATGTAGCATTACTCCATTAATGCTACATTACTGTGCAGAATTGTGCTAGCATTACTCCATTACTCTAGCATTACTCTGTAGAATTGTGCATTATGCTAGCATTACTCTGTAGCATTACTCTGTAGTACTGTGCAAGCATTACTCTGTAGCATTACTCTGTAGAATTACACTAGCATTACTCCATTACTCTGTAGAACTGTGCTAGCATTACTCTGTAGCATAACTCCATTACTCTGTAGAATTGTGGTAACATTACTCTAGCATTACTCTGCAGAATTGTGCTAGCATTACTCTGTAGCATTACTCCATTACTGTAGCATTACCCTGTAGCATTGTGCTAGCATTACTCTGTAGCATTACTCCATTTCAATAGCATTACCTTGTAGTATTGTGCTAGCATTACTCTGTATAATTACCCTAGCATTACTCTGTAGCATTACGCTAGCATGACTCTGTAGTACGGTGATAGCATTACTCTGTAGTATGACTCTGTAGAATTACGCTAGCATTACTCTGTAGCATTACACTTGCATTATACTGTAATATTACACTAGCATTACTCTAGCAGTACGCTAGCATTACTCTGTAGTAATGTGTAAGCATTACTCTGTAGCATTACGCTAGCATTACTCTGTAGAAGTATGCTAACATTACTATGTAGCATTACTCCATTACTCCAGCATTACTGTGCAAAATTGTGCTAGCATTACTCCATTACGCTAGCATTACTCTGTAGAATTGTGTTAGCATTACTCTAGCATTACTCTGTAGAATTGTGCTAGCATTACTCTGTAGAAATACACTAGCATTACTCTAGCATTACGCTAGCATTACTCCGTAGTACTGTGCTAGCATTACTCTGTACCATTACTCTAGCATTATGCTAGCATTACTCTGTAGTACTGTGCTAACATTACTCTAGCACTACTCTGTAGCACTGTGCTAGCATTGCTCTGTAGAATTACACTAGTATTACTCTAGCATTACTGTGCAGAATTGTGCTGGCATTACTCTGTAGTATTACTCTAATATTACTCTGTAGAATTGTGCTAGCATTACTCTGTATAATTACACTAGCATTACTCTGTAGCATTAATCTAGCATTATGCTAGCATTACTCTGTAGTATTACTGTGTAGTACTGTGCTAGCATTACTCTGTAGCATTACGCTAGCATTACTCTGTAGCATTACTCTATAGAACTGTGCTAGCATTACTCTGTACCATTACTCTAGCATTACTCTGTATTACTGTGCTAGCATTACTCTGTAGCATTATACTAGCATTACTCTGTAGCATTACTCTATAGTACTGTGCTAGCATTACTCTGTAGCATTACGCTAGCTTTACTCTGTAGAATTACGCTAGCATTACTCTGTAGCATTACTCCATTACTCTAGCATTACTCTGTAGAACTGTGCTAGCATTACTCCATTACGCTAGCATTACTCTGTAGAATTGTGCTAGCATTACTCTGTAGCATTACTCTGTAGAAATACACTAGCATTACTCTGTAGCATTACTCTAGCATTACGCTAGCATTACTCCGTAGTACTGTGCTAGCATTACTCTGTACCATTACTCTAGCATTATGCTAGCATTACTCTGTAGTACTGTGCTAACATTACTCTAGCACTACTCTGTAGCACTGTGCTAGCATTGCTCTGTAGAATTACACTAGTATTACTCTAGCATTACTCTGTTGAATTGTGCTAGCACTACTCTATAGCATTACTCTAGCATTACTCTGTAGCATTACTCCATTTAACTAGCATTACTCTGTAGAATTGTGCTAGCATTACTCTGTAGCATTATGCTATCATTACTCTATAGCATTACTTTGTAGCATTACTCTATATTATGCTAGTATTAATCTGTAGCATAACACTAGCATTACTCTGTAGCATTAGGCAAGCATTACTCTATACTACACTAGCATTACTCTGTAGAAATACGCTAGCATTACTCCGTAGCAATACGCAAGCACTACTCTATAGCATTACTCTGTAGCATTACACTAGCATTACTCTGTAGCATTACGCTATATTAAGCTACCATTGCTCCGTAGCAATACGCAAGCACTACTCTATAGCATTACACTAGCATTATTCTGTAGCAGTACGCTAGCATCATTCTATAGTATTACGCTAAAATTACTATGTAGCATTACTCTAACATTACTCTGTAGCATTACTCCATTACTTTAGCATTACCCTGTAGCATTGTGCTAGCATTACTCTGAAGCATTACTCCATTACTCTAGCATTACGCTAGCATGACTATGTAGTACGGTGCTAACATTACTCTGTAGAATTACGCTAGCATTATTCTGTAGCATTATACTATAACATTACACTAGCATTACTCTGTAGAATTACGCTAGCATTACTCTGTAGAATTGTAGAATTATGCAAACATTACTATGTAGCATTACTCCATTACTCTAGCATTACTGTGCAGAATTGTGCTGGCATTACTCTGTAGTATTACTCGAATATTACTCTGTAGAATTGTGCTAGCATTACTCTGTATAATTACAACAGCATTACTCTGTAGCATTAATCTAGCATTATGCTAGCATTACTCTGTAGTACTGTGCTAGCATTACTCTAGCATTACTGTGTAGTACTGTGCTAGCATTACTCTGTAGCATTACGCTAGCATTACTCTGTAGCATTACTCTGTAGAACTGTGCTAGCATTACTCTGTAGCATTAATCTAGCATTATACTAGCATAACTCTGTAGCATTACTCTATAGTACTGTGCTAGCATTACTCTGTAGCATTACGCTAGCTTTGCTCTGTAGAATTACGCTAGTATTACTATGTAGCATTACTCCATTACTCTAGCATTACTCTGTAGAACTGTGCTAGCATTACTCTGTATTACTGTGCTAGCATTACTCTAGCAATATACTAGCATTACTCTGTAGCATTACTCTGTAGTACTGTGCTAGCATTACTCTAGCATTACTGTGTAGTACTGTGCTAGCATTACTCTGTAGCATTACGCTAGCATTACTCTGTAGCATTACTCTGTAGAACTGTGCTAGCATTACTCTGTAGCATTACTCTAGCATTACTCTGTATTACTGTGCTAGCATTACTCTGTAGCATTACTCTAGCATTATACTAGCATTACTCTGTAGCATTACTCTATAGTACTGTGCTAGCATTACTCTGTAGCATTACGCTAGCTTTACTCTGTAGAATTACGCTAGCATTACTCTGTAGCATTACTCCATTACTCTAGCATTACTCTGTAGAACTGTGCTAGCATTACTCTGTAGCATTACTCCATTACTCTGTAGAATTGTGCTAACATTACTCTGTAGAATTGTTCTAGCATTACTCTGTAGCATTACTGTAACATTACTCTGCAGAATTGTGCTAGCATTACTCTGTAGCATTACTCCATTACTGTAGCATTACGCTGTAACCTAGTGCTAGCATTACTCTGTAGTATTACTCCATTACCATAGCATTACCCTAAAGTATTGTGCTAGCATTCCTCTGTAGCATTACTCTGTAGTACTGTGCTAGCATTACTCTGCAGAATTACGCTAGCATTACTCTGTAGCATTACTCCATTACTCTAGCATTACTCTGTAGAACTGTGCTAGCATTACTCTGTGGCATAACTCCATTACTCTGTAGAATTGTGCTAACATTACTCTAGCATTACTCTGTAGAATTATGCTAGCATTACTCTGTAGCATCACTCTAACATTACTCTGCCGAATTGTGCTAGCATTACTCTGTAGCATTACTCCATTACTGTAGCATTACCCTGTAGCATTGTGCTAGCATTACTCTGTAGCATTACTCCATTACTAGAGCATTACCCTGTAGTATTGTGCTAGCATTACTCTGTAGCATTACTCCATTATTCTAGCATTACTATGTATAATTACCATAGCATTACTCTGTTGCATTACGCTAGCATGACTCTGTAGTACGGTGCTAGCATTACTCTGTAGTATGACTCTGTAACATTACACTAGCATTACTCTGTAGCATTACTCTAGCAGTACGCTAGCGTTATTCTGTAGTACTGTGTAAGCATTACTCTGTAGCATTACTCTGCAGACTTACGCTAGCATTACTCTGTAGAATTATGCTAACATTGTTATGTAGCATTACTCCATTACTCCAGCATTACTCCATTACTCTAGCATTACTCCATTACTCTAGCATTACTCTGTAGAATTGTGCTAGCATTACCCTAGCATTACTCTGAAGAATTGTGCTAGCATTACTCTGTAGCATTACTCTGTAGAAATACACTAGCATTACTCTGTAGCATTACGCTAGCATTACTCTGTAGTACTGTGCTAGCATTACTCTGTAGCATTCGCTAGCATTACTTTGTAGTACTGTGCTAACATTACTCTAGCAATATTCTGTAGCATTGTGCTAGCATTACTACATTACTCTAGCATTACTCTGTAGACTTGTGCTAGCATTGCTCTGTAGAATTACACTAGTATTACTCTAACATTAGTCTGTAGCATTACTCTGTTGAATTGTGCTAGCACTACTCTATAGCATTACTCTAGCATTACTCTGTAGAATTGTGCTAGCATTACTCTGTAGCATTATACATTACTCTATAGCATTACGCTAGCATTACTCTGTAGCATTACTCTATATTACGCTAGCATTACTCTGTAGCATAACACTAGCATTACTCTGTAGCATTAGGCAAACATTACTCTATACTATGCTATTACTCCGTAGCAATTCGCAAGCACTACTCTATAGCATTACTCTGTAGCATTACACTAGCATTACTCTGTAGCATTATGCAATATTACGCTATATTAAGCTACCATTACTCCGTAGCAATACGCAAGCACTACTCTATAGCATTACTCTGTAGCATTACACTAGCATTACTCTGTAGCAGTACGCTAGCATCATTCTATAGCATTATGCTAGAATTACTCTGTAGCATTACTCTAAAATTACACTGCAGAATTGTGCTAGCATTACTCCATTACTCTAGCATTCCCCTGTAGCATTGTGCTAGCATTACTCTGTAGTATTACTCCATTACTATAGCATTACCATGTAGCATTGTGCTAGCATGACTCTGTAGCATTACTCTAGATTTATGCTAGCATGACTCTGTAGTACGGTGCTAGCATTACTCAGTAGCATTACTCTGTAGAATTATACTGTAACATTACACTAGCATTAATCTGTAGCATTACTCTAGCAGTACGCTAGCAGTACTCTGTAGTACTGTGTAAGCATTACTATGTAGCATTATGCTAGCATTACTATGTAGAATTACACTAGCATTACTCTGTAGAGTTGTAGAATTATGCTAACATTACTATGTAGCATTACACCATTACTCTAGCATTACTGTGCAGAATTGTGCTAGCATTACTCTGTAGCATCACTCCATTAATCTAGCATTACTGTGCAGAATTGTGCTAGCATTACTCTGTAGTATTACTCTAACATTGCTCTGTAGAATTGTGCTAGCATTACTCTGTAGCATTACTCTAGCATTATGCTAGCATTACTCTGTAGCATTACTCTGTAGTACTGTGCTAGCATTACTCTAGCATTACGCTAGCATTACTCTGTAGTACTGTGCTAGCATTACTCTGTAGCATTACTCTGTAGAATTATGCTAGCATTACTCTGTAGCATTACTCTGTACAACTGTGCTAGCATTACGCTGTAGCATTACTCCATTACTCTGTAGAATTGTCCTAACATTACTCTAGCATTACTCTGTAGACTTGTGCTAGCATTACTCTGTAGCATCACTCTAGCATTACTCTGTAGAATTGTGCTAGCATTACTCTGTAGAATTGTGGTAGCATTACTCTGTAGAATTACACTAGCATTACTCTGTAGCATTACTCTTAGCATTATGCTAGCATTACTCTGTAACATTACGCTAGCATTACTCTATAGCATTACGCTAGCATTACTCTATAGAATTATGCTAGCATTACTCTATAGAATTATGCTAGCATTACTCTGTAGAATTACGCTAGTATTACTCTGTAGCATTACTCTAGCATTACTCTGTAGAACTGTGCTAGCATTACTCCATTACTCTGTAGAATTGTGCTAACAGTACTTTAGCATTACTCTGTAGGATTGCGTTAGCATTACTACATTACTCTAGTATTACTCTGTAGACTCGTGCTAGCATTACTCTGTAGAATTACACTAGTATTATTCTAGCATTACCCTGTAGAATGACACTAATATTACTCTAGCATTACTCTGTATAATTGTGCTAGCACGACTCTATGGCATTACTCTAGCATTACTCTATTAATCTAGCATCACTCTGTAGAATTGTGCTAGCATTACGCTACCATTACTCTGTAGCATAACACTAGCATTACTCTGTAGAAATCCGCTAGCATTACTCCGTAGCAATACACAAGCACTACTCTATAGCATTACTCTGTAGCATTACACTAGCATTATTATGTAGCAGTATGCTAATATCACTCTATAGCATTACGCTAGAATTTCTCTGTAGCATTACGCTAGATTTACTCTGCAGCATTACAGTAGCATTAGATTGTAACATTACGCTAGCATTACGTTAGCATTACTCTGTAGTACTGTGCTAGCATTACTATGTAGCATTACGCTAGAATTACTCTGTAGCATTACGCTAGCATTACTCTGTAGCATTACGCTGCCATTAAGCTAGCAATAATCTGTTGCATTACACTAGCGTTAGACTGTAACATTATACTAGCATTACTTTGTAGTACTGTGCTTGCATTACTCTAGCATTACTCTGTAGAATAGTGCTAGCATTACTTTAATATTACTCTGTAGCATTACTCCATTACTCTGTATAATTGTGCTAGCATTAATCTGTAGCATTACTTCATTACTCTGCAGCATTTCTCTGTAGCACTGTGCTAGCATCACTAGGTAAACTATGTAACATTATGCTGGCATTACTCTGTAGCATTGCTACATTACTCTAGCATTACTCTTTAGCATTACTGTGTAGCATTGTGCTAGCATTATTCTGTATCATTACTTTGTAGCATTACTATGTAGCATTGTGCTATCATTATTCCATTAATCTAGCATTACTGTTACATTGTGCTAGCATTACTCTGTAGCAATACTGTGTAGCATTGTGCTATTAATAGTCTGTAGCATTACTCCATTACTCTGTAACTTTGTGCTAGCATTATTCTGTAGCATTACTTGTGTAGCATTGTGCTATAATTACTCAGTAGCATTAGTCCGTTACTCTAGAATTACTTTGTAGCATTACTCTGTTGCATTGTGCTAGCACTATTCCGTAGCATTATGCTAGCATTACTTTGTAGCATTGTGCTAGCATTACTCTGTAGCATTACTCCATTACTTTAGCATTACTCTGCTGCATTGTGCTAGCATTACTCTGTAGCATTACTCCATTACTCTAGCATTACTCTGTTGCATTGCGCTAGCGTTATTCCATAGCAGTATGATAGCATTATTCTGTAGCATTGTGCTAGTATTACTCTGTAGCACTACTATAGCATTACGCTAGCATGACTCTGTAGTACGGGGCTAGCATTACTCTGTAGAATTACTCTGTAGAATTACGCTAGCATTACTCTGTAGCATTAAACTGTAACAATACACTAGCATTAATCTGTAGCACTACTACAGCAGTATGCTAGCATTACTCTGTAGTACTGTGTAAGCATTACTATGTAGCATTACTCTGTAGAATTACGCTAACATTACGCTAACATTACTATGTAGCATTACTCCATTACTCTAGCATTACTGTGCAGAATTGTGCTAGCATTACTCTGTAGCATTACTCCATTACTCTAGCATTATTCTGTTGCATTGTGCTAGCATTATTCCATAGCATTACTCTGTAGCATTGTGCTAGCATTACTCTGTAGCATTACTTGAGCATTACTCTGTAGCATTGTGTTTGCATTACTCTGTAGTTAGTCTGTAGTGATTTGGAGCAGGTCTTACCAGTCGAAGTGATCCTGGAACCCCCCTATCCCAGCCATGCTGCTGAAATAGTTGTATACATTTCTCTCCTTTGCTTTGGTAGATATGCGGTCAGAGCCGCGGGTCAGCACAACCTCTCTCTTGTTGCAGCGTATTCTCCCCCGAGTGAGATCTACATTGAGCTGGGAATAATAGGATTACATAATGAATCATTTGCCTCTTCTAAATATATTGTATATTGGGGGTCATTCCGAGTTGATCGCTCGCTAGCTAGTTTTAGCAGCCGTGCAAACGCTATGCCGCCACCCACTGGGGAGTGTATTTTAGCTTAGCAGAAGTGCGAACGCATGTGCAGCCGAGCTCTGCAAAAACAGTTTGTGCAGTTTCAGAGTAGCTCTGAACCTACTCAGCGCTTGCGATCACTTCAGCCTATTCGTGTCCGGATTTGACGTCATACACCCGCCCAGCGAGCGCCCAGCCACGCCTGGGTTTTTTCGGACACGCTTGCGCTTTTGCAAACACTCCCTGAAAACGGTCAGTTGACACCCAGAAACGCCCCCTTCCTGTCAATCTTCTTGCGGCCGTCAGTGCGACTGAAAACTTCGCTAGAACCTGTGCAAAACAACAAATGCCTTTGCACCCGTGCGTCGCGCGTGCGCGTTGCATTCGCATGCGCAGAAATGTTGATTTTTAGCCTGATCGCTGCGCTGCGAACAACAGCAGCTAGCGATCAACTCGGAATGACCCCATTGTGCAGTGTCCCTGATAAATGGGTCTCACCAAGCCATAGATAAAGGGGCAAGACAGTTTCCTGTTTAGCAACGTGGACAACGCAGTGGGAAAAAATAAGAATTTACTTACCGATAATTCTATTTCTCATAGTCCGTAGTGGATGCTGGGGACTCCGTCAGGACCATGGGGAATAGCGGCTCCGCAGGAGACTGGGCACAAAGTAAAAATAGGATTTTGGTACTTACCAGGTAAATCCTTTTCTTTGAATCCATAGGGGGCACTGGAGTACTCTTGGGATATGGACGGGCGGAGCCGAACAAAGGCACTGAATATTCAAATTTAGGACCCTCCCACCCCTCCATATCCCCGAGTACCTCAGTGTACTCTCTCAGTGGTTTTTACTGAGCGAACAGGAACGATATAGAGAGGTTGACAATGGAGAATACCTATAACATAACGGACAACAACAATGTTGACCCATAACCTTACTGTCAACTAAACAGTTGACACCATAACCGATAGAACTTTATAATTTGAACCAATCGGTGAAAATGTGTTACCATAAGCTCCTCTGAGCTTAATATCAATCAAGTAAAACTTGTTACCCTAAGCTCCCTTGAGCTTAAAACAACCCAGGTAAACTGCTCTGGGAGGGCGTCCAGTGCCCCCTATGGATTCAAAGAAAAGGATTTACCTGGTAAGTACCAAAATCCTATTTTCTTTTTCATCCACTAGGGGTCACTGGAGTACTCTTGGGACGTACCAAAGCTTCCCTCGTGGGCGGGAGAGCTGTTTGATACTTGTAACAGTAGGCAGCCCAAGGCTAGATGCTGATGGCGCCACCATTTATAACGTGTAAACGTGCACAAACATGGTGCACATGAAGGCTATATAGCCGCGTTTTAGACACTCCACGACCCACTGGGTCTGACATTCCCACAGAACCTGTGGGATGAGTTATTACTGACGTAGGCGATTGTAACCTAGCCTTAAGGTAAGCCTGACTTGTAGTCATTATTATCACCCAACTCGATAATGTCTGCTGAGAAACTGGCTAACCCCAGTTGGCAGTATTATAGAGAACAAACAACGTATTCATATCACGTACTGTTGACGTTCGGGACATATATAAACGCGTAATGCGTGTACCACATTCAGTTCTAGAATGTGCTGTCCACACAGGAACCCCTATCGGTACATTGATGTGAAGAATACGAAAGCGTGATTCGTCCGAAGATCTGCTTTGTCATGAGAAAACTGAAAAACGGTGGCTTGGAATACAAGGCACCCAAATATGAAAACAAAACCCTTGCCGAAGCCAAGGCTAGAAGAAAAAAAAAAAAAAAAAAAATGTTTTCCAAAGTGAGAAACTTAATTCCCATTTGTTGAAAGGGTTCAAAATATGAAACTGTAAGAAATCTGAACCCAACTTCAAGTCGCCTGGCGCTGTAGGTGGGATAAATAGAGTGTGAACTTTGATGACACCTTGTAGAAAGATGTGTACAGACGCAAATAGAAGCAAACGTCTTTGAAAATAAGTTTACCACACAGATACCTGCACTCTTCGTGCAGATCAACGCAGTTTTCCATCCCACCCCGTTTAACAGAATACGGGTTACTTGAAGGATGATGTTGGAACTTCCGAGGTTTACAACCTATGTAAGCACACGAATTTTTGTAAAAATGAGCTGCCTTAAACGGCTTACTATTTCGTAACATGGTTAGTATAACCGATACTGTAATGCTCAATTTCTTAAGAGGGCGGTCTGAACCCTCACCCCGTCAACCGCAGCTGCGGTACCCAGATAATAGGTACCTAGGTAACTATGGGTAAACTAACGTTCCCTGATGTAACAGGTTGGACGTATTATGAGCGGGCCAAGATCGTGTGCAAGTATTCCTTGAAAATTCGAGAAGCAAACTTCTCCGAAACCCATGAGATACCACCAGTATGACTGTGACAAACTGTCTTATGATCCGTTTTGACAACGGAGAGAGCAGCGGAAAATGGTGGAGCCAGATACACGATGCTGAATGACCACATGAATGTGAGAGACTCCACCGCCACTGCCCTTGTGATCTGTTTTGTACACATACTGAGCTTTCGTAATTGTGGCGAGATGCCATCATGTATACTTGAGGGTAACCCCCTTCTGTGGACTCACATATGAAACACCTCTAGATTTAATGTCCAGTTTTCAGGATCCAAATCCTGACGGGTGAGATCCTCTGTCTAATAGATGTCCACTCACATAATGATCTCTTGACATTTTCACATAATGGTGTTCTGTGCAATTGAGGATTTGAGTTACTTGCCGCATAGCCATGCGGCTTCTTGGTTCTCCCTGGTTATTGTGTATGCAACTGCCGTTGCCTTGTCTGACCCCTGGTTAGACTGAAAGCGAAGCATGTATTGCATTGTAAAATGCACTGAGTTCCAGGACATTTATTGACAGCAATCTGTCGTGATCCGTTTTAGAACCTTTGTCGCTGATCTTGTTTAACTACAAATCCTGACCCTCTGCGACTCTCGTCCAGAGTATATACACCCTTGTCCCTCTGTGGGAAACGCGAGTGAAGGGTGGCGAACTAAATTGAAAACACATCCTTATTCTTAATAGGTGAATACACCAATGTACCGCTAGTGTGCGTGTTTGCACTAATTACTAGATGTACATTTGTTCTTGCTGGTGTAGTAAGTAAAAGTCTTTGATTTATAATCTTACCTAGGAATTGACATCGTTTAGACGGAATTAGATGCGATTGTTTTCGAACTTGATCTGCTACCGCAGTATACCTTAGTAGCGCAAGTTAGAGGAACTTTGTTGAGACAGAGTTCTTATGAGCAGATCATCTAAGGTAGAGAAACTCTGTTGAGACAGAGTTCTTATGTGAGATGAGCTATCATCCCCAACATAACTTTGGTAAATACCCGAGGCGATAAGCAACGGTAGACCCGAAATGGATAATGGTTGTGGCGATTTGCAAACGCTAGAACCCGTGAAGATCAAACCGGAATGGGTAAATACGCATTGTGAAGATCAAGTGCCATTATGCCACTTTGTGCTCCAATAAACAAATACTAACCGCAGAAAATTCATTTTCCCACTGCAGTAAGTGACCTGCTGATTGAGATTGCGACAGAGCCGTCTGGTTTTGCTCAAACAGAGGGAATATGTAACCCTGACTCTGTTGGTATACTACTGCTTGGATTATAAAGACAGCTGAAACCCAGCAGAGACTAAATGGCAACCTGCCAAACCGATCGACAGAGCCAGTATTGTCCTTTAATCTGTAAATAGCTGAGACATCCATGAATTGAAGTCTGGAAACCCCTCAAAGTAACATGTAAAGACGCGCTTCCACAATTGGAAAAGAGGTCATCAAACCACTGGCTTGCTGACTGTAGCGTCCTGACGTTACAAGGCGTGACTGTTTTGTACAACCGCCTTTGAAAAACGGAAGTCTAAAGGGATTAAACGCCGGTACCAGTATTCCGTTTTGATACTGGATGCGGTAATGGCTGAATATCAAATTTAGGACCAAACAAGCTCTGTCCTAGTCGTGCTGAACTAGCTACGATGAAAAACAGGCGTTAGTAGAGGCTTTACAGATATACTCTGCAGCTTCTTTTAACAGTGATCTCATAGTTTCCATACCTAGAGACTAATGACCCAAATGTATCCTGGGTCTTTATAATGTTTAACACAGACGCATTTGCCAATGGCGGATCGCGTTATTTTGAAACGATTAAATAGTGGTCAAAGTCCACTAATATTTTCTAAAAACAAATGGAGGCCTTGACTCACTGGTTTTTAGCAATGTATGTTGCCCAAAACCCCCCGCACTATATAAGTGCTGGTGTAATGCACCCTTCTCACTCGAAGTTTCTGCATTAACCCTGGTACCCAAAGGAACTTGGCCCTTTGAAAAGACTATCTTTAGTTATAGCAGGCGGAGTACTTCCGAGACTCCGATGTTACCGCTGTTTTAATTTGAATTGCCAATGCTTAACATAGGACCGTTAAAAATTATTTTTAGTCTGCGCTAGAGCCTTACTAGCTATGCAGACTGACACCACAATAGGCAACAGACAGACACTTGCACTACTTGTTGAAGTTCTTTTGTGTCATATATATATTTTTGTTGCTGAAAAGCATATTAAGGCCAGCCGTAGCCAGGCTATGAAACACATGGTTATTTCTCTCTACGGACATCTTTAGCAACAGGCGAAAGATTTATTAGATCTGAAGAGAAACCAGAGTATTCTTTATGTGAAAAGCGGTTCACATGTGCAATCCGAACTACATTCCCACTAACACCCCCTTTGCCTCTGGTGGCTTAGAGATGTAGGGCAGGAATGTTCTAGAATTATGTGAAACCTGAACAAAAATTCCCACTAACACCCCTGCGCCTCCTTGTGGAGTAGAGGTGTATGGCCGGAATTATAAACTGGAAGAAACTGTAATGATTAAAAATGGCCCCCATGCCATGCATACACTGAAAAGCACAGGACCTGCTGCAGTGTTAATATATATAGACTTAATAGCCTATTATACAGGTAATATAGGCTTAATAGCCTATTAAAGTGTGATAATCATATTCCAGTTAATAGAACACTTATGACATCAAATGGCAGCCTACAGAAACAGGAAGCATGCCATCCATACAATTAGAAACATATTTTAGGACATGCTCTGTGAAAACTATGTCTTATTAACCCATGCAGCCTTGGTGCTGTTGCTATGGGTATTTACTCCCCCTTACCCCCGGTAGTCTCCCCTATGTAACCTGCAGCGGGAACGGGTGCAGGGAGAGCAGGGGAGCGCTGTGTATAGCGCCGGGGAGCCGTCCGGAAGAGCGGGCGGCGCCATGTATCATCAGCGTGCGGTGTCAGCGCTGGAAGAGCGGCCGGCGTCTGTGAGTGACGTGCGGCCGCTCTGTGCATGTTAGAAAGCGGGTACTTACTGTGGCTCGGGCGGCGCCTGTCCTACCTCGGTGCCGGGTAATCAGCGCTGGGAGAGCGGCCGGCGTCTCTGAGTGACGTGCGGCCGCTCTGAGCTGCCAGCGTAGTTAAGCGGGGCATATCAGCGGCGGCTTCAGCGGCGGCAAACCCCCACACAGCAGGGCGGCAGCGTGAGCTGACCGCCCTGACACCCCACCATTAGGACATGTGCCGCACCTCCTGTACGCTCCGTCCAGTTTGTGACGGGGCTTTCATCCTGGCTGTGACGGGGCTTTCTGTAAGCTCCGTCCAGTGTCAGACTGACTTCCATAGCGGCTGGGCATAGTGCGTATGAGCTCCCCCTGACGGGGCTTTGCTGTGCAGCCGGACGGAGCTCCGTATGCGCAGGAGGCATTAACCCCTACATAGCGGGGCGGCAGCCTGCGCTGACCGCCCCGTTTCCCCCAGCCTACCTTTCTGATCCTGGCTGACGACTGCCTCAGCTCTGTAGTCTTGGCTGTGGCGGGGCTTTTTATGTGTAAGCTCCGTCCAGCTCCAGTCAGCTTCCAGTAATCTATGGCTGCGACGGCTTCTTTGTGCAAGCCCGTCCAGCTTTTCCTGGCTGCTCTTTGTAGAAGCAGTGGGCTGTCTGTGGCTGTGAGGGTGCTCTTCGTGAGGACCGACAGGCCATGCTGTCTGTGGCTGTGAGGGTGCTCTTTGTGAGGACCGACACGCCATGCGCTGCCCGTGCAGCGGCACTATCCCGGACCCATGTTTTTCCAGAAACTGGGAAGGGATGTGCTAAGTGTAAAAATAAAAATTAAAAATAAAAATTAAAAATAAAAATCCAAGTGTGGCTATACCACAAGCCGATGTTCGTGCTGTGAGCACCGAAAAAACACTGAGAGAGTACACTGAGGTACTCGGGGATATGGAGGGGTGGGAGGGTCCTAAATTTGAATATTCAGTGCCTTTGTTCGGCTCCGCCCGTCCATATCCCAAGAGTACTCCAGTGACCCCTAGTGGATGAAAAAGAAAGCTTTAGGACTAGCTGGTGTGCACTGGCTCCTCCCCCTATGACCCTCCTCCAAGCCTCAGTTAGGATACTGTGCCCGGACGAGCGTACACAATAAGGAAGGATTTTGAATCCCGGGTAAGACTCATTACCAGCCACACCAATCACACCGTACAACTTGTGATCTGAACCCAGTTAACAGCATGATAACAGAAGGAGCCTCTGGAAAGATGGCTCACAACAACAATAACCCGATTTTTGTAACAATAACTATGTACAAGTAATGCAGACAATCCGCACTTGGGATGGGCGCCCAGCATCCACTACGGACTATGAGAAATAGAATTATCGGTAAGTAAATTCTTATTTTCTCTAACGTCCTAGTGGATGCTGGGGACTCCGTCAGGACCATGGGGATTATACCAAAGCTCCCAAACGGGCGGGAGAGTGCGGATGACTCTGCAGCACCGAATGAGAGAACTCCAGGTCCTCCTCAGCCAGGGTATCAAATTTGTAGAATTTAGCAAACGTGTTTGCCCCTGACCAAGTAGCTGCTCGGCAAAGTTGTAAAGCCGAGACCCCTCGGGCAGCCGCCCAAGATGAGCCCACTTTCCGTGTGGAATGGGCTTTTACAGATTTTGGCTGTGGCAGGCCTGCCACAGAATGTGCAAGCTGAATTGTACTACAAATCCAACGAGCAATCGTCTGCTTAGAAGCAGGAGCACCCAGCTTGTTGGGTGCATACAGGATAAACAGCGAGTCAGATTTTCTGACTCCAGCCGTCCTGGAAACATATATTTTCAGGGCCCTGACTATGTCCAGCAACTTGGAATCCTCCAAGTCCCTAGTAGCCGCAGGCACCACAATAGGTTGGTTTAAGTGAAATGCTGAAACACCTTAGGGAGAAATTGAGGACGAGTCCTCAATTCCGTCCGAATGGAAAATCAGATAAGGGCTTTTACAGGATAAAGCCGCCAATTCTGACACGCGCCTGGCCCAGGCCAGGGCCAACAGCATGACCACTTTCCATGTGAGATATTTTAACTCCACAGATTTAAGTGGTTCAAACCAATGTGACTTTTGGAACCCAAAAAACTACATTGAGATCCCAAGTGCCACTGGAGGCACAAAAGGAGGCTGTATATGCAGTACCCCTTTTACAAACGTCTGAACTTCAGGGACTGAAGCTAGTTCTTTTTGGAAGAAAATTGACAGGGCCGAAATTTGAACCTTAATGGACCCCAATTTCAGGCCCATAGACACTCCTGTTTGCAGGAAATGTAGGCATCGACCCAGTCGAATTTCCACCGTCGGGCCTTACTGGCCTCGCACCATTCAACATATTTTCGCCAATTGCGGTGATAATGTTTTTGCGGTTACATCCTTCCTGGCTTTGATCAGGATAGGGATGACTTAATCCGGAATGCCCTTTTTCCTTCAGGATCCGGCGTTCAACCGCCATGCCGTCAAACGCAGCCGCGGTAAGTCTTGGAACAGACAGGGTCCTTGCTGGAGCAGGTCCCTTCTTAGAGGTAGAGGCCACGGATCCTCCGTGAGCATCTCTTGAAGTTCCGATTACCAAGTCCTTCTTGGCCAATCCGGAGCCACGAATATAGTGCTTACTCCTCACCATCTTATCAATCTCAGTACCTTGGGTATGAGAGGCAGAGGAGGGAACACATACCCTGACTGGTACACCCACGGTGTTACCAGAGCATCTACAGCTATTGCCTGAGGGTCCCTGGACCTGGCGCAATACCTGTCGAGTTTTTCCCAACGGTTTATAATCATGTGGAAGACTTCTGGGTGAAGTCCCCACTCTCCCCGGGTGGAGGTCGTGCTGAGGAAGTCTGCTTCCCAGTTGTCCACTCCCGGAATGAATACTGCTGACAGTGCTATCCCATGATTTTCCGCCCAGCGAAGAATCCTTGCAGCTTCTGTCATTGCCCTTCTGCTTCTTGTGCCACCCTGTCTGTTTACGTGGGTGACTGCCGTGATGTTGTCCGACTGGATCAACACCGGCTGTCCTTGAAGCAGAGGTCTTGCTAAGCTTAGAGCATTGTAAATGTCCCTTAGCTTCAGGATATTTATGTGAAGTGATGTCTCCAGGCTTGACCATAAGTCCTGGATATTCCTTCCCTGTGTGACTGCTCCCCAGCCTCGCAGGCTGGCATCCGTGGTTACCAGGACCCAGTCCTGAATGCCGAATCTGCGGCCCTCTAGAAGATGAGCACTCTGCAACCACCACAGGAGGGACACCCTTGTCCTTGGTGACAGGGTTATCCGCTGATGCATCTGAAGATGCGACCCGGACCATTTGTCCAGCAGGTCCCACTGGAAAGTTCTTGCGTGGAATCTGCCGAATGGGATTGCTTCGTAGGAAGCCCCCATTTTACCCAGAACCCTTGTGCATTGATGCACTGAGACTTGGCTCGGTTTGAGGAGGTTCCTGACTAGCTCGGATAACTCCCTGGCTTTCTCCTCCGGGAGAAACACCTTTTTCTGGACTGTGTCCAGGATCATCCCTAGGAACAGAAGACACGTCGACGGAACCAGCTGCGATTTTGGAATATTGAGAATCCAATCGTGCTGCCGCAACACTACCTGAGATAGTGCTACACCGACCTCCAACTGTTCCCTGGATCTTACCCTTATCAGGGAATCGTCCAAGTAAGGGATAACTAAAATTCCCTTCCTTCGAAGGAATATCATCATTTCGGCCATTACCTTGGTAAAGACCCGGGGTGCCGTGGTGGACCATCCCTACGGCAGCGTCTGAACTGATAGTGACAGTTCTGTACCATAAACCTGAGGTACCCTTGGTAGGAAGGGTAAATTTTGACATGAAGGTAAGCATCCTTGATGTCCCGAGACATCATGTAGTCCCCTTCTTCCAGGTTCGCAATCACTGCTCTGAGTGACTCAATCTTGAATTTGAACCTCTGTATGTAAGTGTTCAAAGATTTTAGATTTTAGAATCGGTCTCACCGAGCCGTCTGGCTTCGGTACCACAATAGTGTGGAATAATACCCCGTTCCCTGTTGCAGGAGGGGTACCTTGATTATCACCTGCTGGGAATACAGCTTGTGAATGGCTTCCAAAACTGCCTCCCTGTCAGAGGGAGACGTCGGTAAAGTCGACTTTTGGAAACGGCGAGGGGGAGACGTCTCGAATTCCAATATGTACCCCTGAGATATTACCTGAAGGATCCAGGGGTCTACTTGCGAGTGAGCCCACTGCGCACTGAAATTCATTGAGAACGGGCCCCCACCGTGCCTGAGCTTGTAAAGCCCTAGCGTCATACTGAGGGCTTGGCAGAGGCTGGAAAGGGTTTCTGTTCCTGGGAACTGGCTGATCTCTGCAGCCTTTTTCCTCTCCCTCTGTCACGAGCAGAAAAGAGGAACCTTTTGTCCGCTTGCCAACAAAGGACTGCGCCTGATAATACGGCGTCTTATTTTGAGAGGCGACCTGGGGTACAAACGTGGATTTCCCAGCTGTTGCCGTGGCCACCAGGTCTAAAAGACCGACCCCAAATGTCCCCTTTCAAAGGCAATACTTCCAAATGCCGTTTGGAATCCGCATCACCTGACCATTTTACTGGTAGAATTGGACAACGCACTTATACTTGATGCCAGTCGGCAATTATTCCGCTGTGCATCATGCATATATAGAAATGCATCTTTTAAATGCTCTATAGGCAATAATATACTATCCTTATCTAGGATATCAATATTTCCAGTCAGGGAATCCGACCATGCCAACCCAGCACTGCACCTCCAGGCTGAGGCGATAGCTGGTCGCAGTATAACACCAGTATGTGTGTAAATACCTTTTTTTGGATACCCTCCTGCTTTCTAGCAGCAGGATCCTTAAGGGCGGCCATCTCATGAGAGGGTAGAGCCCTTGTTCTTACAAGCGTGTGAGCGCCTTATCCCCCCTAGGGGGTGTTTCCCAATGCATCCTAACCTCTGGCGGGAAAGGGTATGCAGCCAATACTTTTTAAGAAATTATTAATTGTTATCGGGGGGAAACCCACGCATCATCACACACCTCATTTTATTTCTCAGATTCAGGAAAACTACAGGTAGTTTTTCCCTCACCGAACATAATACCCCTTTTTTTGGTGGTACTCGTATTATCAGAAATGTATAAAACATTTTCCATTGTCTCAATCATGTAACGTGTGGCCCTACTGGAAATCACGGTTGTCTCTTCACCGTCGACACAGGAGTCTCGTGTCGGCGTCTGTATCTGCCATCTGCCTGACGGCCTATGAGACGTCTGGACAGGCACAAGCTGAGTAGCCGGCTGTCTCATGTCAACCACTGTTTTTTTATATAGAGCTGACACTGTCACGTAATTTTCAACAGTACATCCACTCAGGTGTCGACCCCCTAGGGGGTGACATCACTGTTACAGACACTCTGCTCCGCCTCCACATCATTTTCCTCCTCATACATGTCGACACACACGTACCGACACCCAGCACACATACAGGGAATGCTCTGATAGAGGACAGGACCCACTTAGCCCCTTGGGGAGACAGAGGGAGAGTTTGCCAGCACACACCAGAGCGCTATATATGTATAGGGACAACCTTACAATAAGTGTCTATCCCTTATAGCTGCTTATATCTGTTATTTTGCCAAATAAGTGCCCCCCTCTCTTTTTTACCCTGTTTCTGTAGTTGCAGGATGCAGGGAAGATTCTGGGAGCCTTCCTACCAGCGGAGCTGTGT
The DNA here is from genome assembly GCF_028390025.1 of Pseudophryne corroboree. Lineage (NCBI taxonomy): Eukaryota > Metazoa > Chordata > Amphibia > Anura > Myobatrachidae > Pseudophryne > Pseudophryne corroboree. The sequence goes on from NC_086452.1 coordinate 439,537,665, forward strand.
GGGAAAAATGGCGCTGTGTGCTGAGGAGATAGGCCCCGCCCCCTTCACGGCGGGCTCTTCTCCCGCTTTTTTCTGGAAAACTGGCAGGGGTTAAATACATCCATATAGCCCAGGAGCTATATGTGATGTATTTTTTGCCAACTAAGGTAAATTCATTGCTTCCCAGGACGCCCCCCCCCAGCGTCCTGCACCCTCAGTGACCGGAGTGTGAAGTGTGCTGAGAGCAATGGCGCACAGCTGCAGTGCTGTGCGCTACCTTATGAAGACAGGAAAGTCTTCTGCCGCCGATTTATGGACCTCTTCTTGCTTCAGCATCTGTAAGGGGGCCGGCGGCGCGGCTCCGGGACCCATCCATGGCTGGGCCTGTGATCGTCCCTCTGGAGCTAATGTCCAGTAGCCTAAGAAACCCAATCCACTCTGCACGCAGGTGAGTTCGTTTCTCTCCCCTTAGTCCCTCGATGCAGTGAGCCTGTTGCCAGCAGGTCTCACTGAAAATAAAAAACCTATTTAAACTTTTACTCTAAGCAGCTCAGGAGAGCCACCTAGATTGCACCCTTCTCGTTCGGGCACAAAATCCTAACTGAGGCTTGGAGGAGGGTCATAGGGGGAGGAGCCAGTGCACACCAGCTAGTCCTAAAGCTTTTACTTTGTGCCCAGTCTCCTGCGGAGCCGCTATTCCCCATGGTCCTGACGGAGTCCCCAGCATCCACTAGGACGTTAGAGAAATAGGCACTATGGGGGATATTCAATTGTTTGAAAAGTCAGTTGGGTGTCTGTTTAATCCTATCTAATAGACAGGAAAAAAACAGACACCCAACCGAGTTTTCAAACATTTGAATTCCCCCCTATATGTCACATAGCCTAACCCTCAGCCTGGCTACCAAATGCAGTCACCGATAGTAGAACCACAGTACCACAGGCATTAGCTCTTCATGAAAGGTATAAAATCTGTTGAACTTCAGCTAATCGTTATTCAACCACATCCTTCTTCAAAGTTTCTCCCTTCCCTCACAGCCTCTGTTACGGCGGTCTCCTAAATTACTCTCGCATTGCCCACTCCTCTAGTATAAACCCATCCTGTTGTAACTGTAAGTGGAAAATATTTAGAAGGGTCTGCCTGTAGTTTGACACAACGCGGCACACAAGCTCATTGCTGGAAAACACAGTCCACCCAATCCCTACAGCCAGTGGTGGCAGCTGACCCCATATGCAACCATGCACAGGGAAGCAGTGACATCACAGGGGTAAGTGGTTAGTTTCCAATGTGGCGGGATGCATTCCATTCCTGTTTTGCTAGCTTCTGATTGGCTGTAAGAAGTGATGTCACGGGCCAATAGGATTCCTACATCTGACACTAGGCAGGAAGGGAGGTTCCTAGAAAATGACAAAACTTGTGTTCTGCCCCTAGAAAAAGGGTTTATGTTCTATATGAGCTTAGTTAAAACCCCCCATCTATATAGAACACCATAATAATGTTAATTAATGTACCGGCACTTGGTGGAGCTTGGGAAAAAGTGGGTGTTTTCCACTAAAGGCAGCATGAACAGACTCTAGCACCCGAGGAAGGTCAGTGCCAAAGGTCCTCAGGACCACAGAAAACTGCCGCCCTTGTTGGTGAAGACTTTGTAACAGGTGGAAGAAAGAGGGAAGGATCCAGTGATAGCACTTCCCATCCTCTTCCTCTGCAAACAGCCGGTCAGCTTCTCCTTGCCACTCCAGCAGCTTAATGTGGTGATTAAAGAGCTCTCTGAATGGTTGTCCTATCTCCGTGTCAACAAAGTTCCAATTACGACCAAAGTGAGTATAGTAGTTGATGGCATCATCGCACGGAGGTCCCACGGAAGGTTCATGGCTAAGCCATTGCCAGTCACCTGCAATGAAACTGTATAATTAGCCTAGATATCAAACGATCTTCCTAAATGTAATCACCCCAACACTAGCAGAATGTCGGGGTTCCCTCCCCAAGACCTCACCCTGAATGTAATGCTATTCCCCACTACCGCAGGGCAATGTACTATTAAATCAGGGTATATATTCATAATGTTGACGTGTTCTGGGTGTCGACAATGGCAGAATGCCGACAGGACAATGTCGACAGACTTTTCTTTTAATCAATTTTAGGTCAAGGGTTAGTCTTAAGGTGTTGTTACGGTTAGGCTGTGGTTAAGCACACATGGTATCGCAAGTCTGCATGGTCGAAATGCCAGCTGTCGACATTAACATGTGACAACATTCTGTACCACACCCATTAATGATCAGAACCACTGGCTGAAATAGCTGACAATACTGTGTTTATTTCCCATCAACCACATTCTAAGACATATACGGGGCTAAATGTAATAGCCTGATTGGTCGAGTTTCTTTGGGCCTAATTCAGGTTGGATCGCAAAACGCGATCTAACCGCAAATATTGCTAAAAGGATGCGGGTGCATGCGCCAGCATTTTTTGCAGGGGGCGGGGCGCAGAAAATGCGAACGCCTCTGCCTGTCAATTAGGCAGAGGCGTTTGTGGGGCAGGGGTGGGGGGCGGTGACGGAGCATTGCGGAGGCGGGGAAATTGGGGCGGCGTCATGGAAATGGGGGGAACGGGGCGTGGGTGTGATCACTGCGGCTGCATGACGTCACACGCAGCTGCCGATATCAGAAAGATGACGGCAGGCCTCCTGCGGGCACAGCCAAGCTGCGCTGGCAGGAGGCAACCATAATTTCTACGATGAAGCAGAAATTGTGATGCGTTAGCAATTTCTGCATCATCGAACGGGGGAGGCGGCGGTCAGCATGCTGGGTGGCCTTGCCCTGCGAAATTTAGCACAGCTGCGATCATCTCGAAATGACCCCCATAGTTTCATTTTACACAGTAGATGCAGTTGATTAAAGTGCTATATTGTGTTTGTGTCTTTAAGATTCACTACTAATGTTGTCAAGCCAGAATTCCCGGCGCAAACCTGGCGCACATACTACGGCTTTCTACTAGCGTACAACTGTGTCACTTATCTTCAGATGTGTCCACCTCTGCAAACTGCGCACACATTCATACCTGTCTACTGTCCCGGAACAGCCGGGAGGCTCCCGATAATCAGGTGGCAAAGTGGGCAAGTCTCCCGCACCCCCCACTCATGGCTGGAAAGTGGGCGGGGAGATGACACTATTCACATTGAATCGCGCCATCGTATCTCTGCCACCCTGCTTTATAATGCTGTTAATGTGGGCAATGGAAAGCTGAGCGCCAATCGCGTCCTTAGGAAACGCCAAGTAAATTTACAGTCTGCTTTTTTAAGCTTCTTGCAAGTCAAATACAGGCGCCAACAGGGTAGCAATGGTTTCGCTCCCTAGGCCTCCCTCCGAGTAGCTCCACCTGTCACACTAACCTAATTACGGCCCTGACACATGGTTGACAGATGTGAAATGCTATAAAAAGACTGTAAAACATTCAATTATAAATGGACACATTAATAATAATTTTAGACAATAAATATAAATAGACATATTGGGAAACAGTGGGAATAAACATTTAACAGTTTACATACTACAACAAAAGGGGTGGGAAACTATTAGGGTGCACCAACAGACTAGATGCGAGGTACCTACCTGCATCACTAATCTGTCCCCAGGCTACGGTGCACAGGTAGGAGTTTAGAGCTGCCTTCAGCCCTTGACCGGTAGCAGCATCAGATACCAGGATGGTGTTATTCAAATCTAGATGAAGAATTAGTTTTCGGCCCCTCGGCAGGAGGACAGGGAGGATCGGCTGGATGCTACTATCTTCCTCTTCTCCGTTAGTGCTCTCATTACAACTGGCGCTCTTCATGATCAAATCTAATTATTTTATAAAGCAATTTTCTCCTCCCACTTTGCAGTAGTTTAACGTCTGAGTTTTTTTTATTGTCTAATTTAACTTATATTTGTTATATTTTGTAGCTGAAAGACTCTTATTGACCTTAACACGTGTACCATTAATAAGAAAATAAGTAAATAAAATAAAGGTTATAATAAATAATATATCTTATAGTTCAAGTACTGCGTGCATCAACACATAGTATTTGGAAAATATCTTTGACCCTTTATCTGACATTCAAAAATATAAAACAAATGGACAATGCTTTTAAATTTAGTAATGCTTTTAAATTTAGTAAAATTAAAATATAATAAAAGTTATATCAAGAAAATATATATTTTTTCTAGGTACCAAGCAGTAACTTTAACCTGCGAGCTTTGGTCATTTTAAATCCTGGCTAAATACAAATCTTTTGCTGAGCAGATAATCTGACATGACGTTCATTAATATTGCTGGGGAACTGGCTGGGAGCCACAAACGCTGCCACTGCAGCCGGTGTGTTCTGTGCACTGCGAATCCTATGTACCGTGCAGGTAATTTAGATTAACATAGCCTAAATCCGCAAATCTGTGGTTTACACACAGAGCGCACAAATGCCGGGCTGCAAATGAAGAGGTTTAACGAGCAAACTATTAATTTGCAATTCTACACAGCATGTCGGTATTCCACAAGTGATTTCCAATTAATTAAATCTGTAAAAGAAGAAGAAACAGGAATCATCTTACTGAATGTTGAAAACCTTTCATAATTTTCTAGGATAAAATGTATCCAAAAGCCAATGCGATAGATAGATAGATAGATAGATAGATAGATAGATAGATAGATAGATAGATAGATAGATAGATAGATAGATAGATAGATGATTGATTTATATAGGGATTCAATTAGCATCTCTGCCTTTATTATTATTACCAGTTATTTATATAGCGCACACATATTCCGCAGCGCTGTACAGAGAGAATATTTGCCCATTCACATCAGTCCCTGCTCCAGTGGAGCTTACAATCTATGGGGCAGATGTATTAACCTGGAGAAGGCATAAGGAAGTGATAAACCAGTGATAAATCCAAGGTGATAAACGCACCAGCCAATCAGCTCCAATATGTAAATGAACAGTTAGGCGCTGGTTGGCTGGTGCATCATCACCTTGCACATATTACTGTTTTATCAATTCCTTATGCCTTCTCCAGGTTAATACATCTGCCCCTATATTCACTATCACATGTACACACAGACACATTCACGATAGGGTTAATTTTTTTTTTGTGTTGGGAGCCAATCAACCTACCAGTATATTTTTGGGATTGTGGAAGGAAGCCGGAGTACCCGGAGGAAACCCACGCAAGTACGGGGAGAATATACAAACTCCACACAGTTAGGGCCACGGTGGGAATCAAACCCATGACCTCAGTGCTGTGAGGCAGTAATGCTAACCATTACACCATCCGTGCTGCCATAATACTGTTCCAGCAACACAGTGAATTGCTAATTGCTATTAGAAATACTGTAAATTCTGGGATAATGTACTGTTAATGCACAGGCCAATAAGATCACTTTCAGCAAAGGTTACAGAAGATTTCCTGCTTAATGCCTTATGCTAATGCAAGTACCTACCCATCTATACCAAAGATCCATCAGCCTTCATGCAGAAGGCCGTGCCACGTACTGGTTTTACGTCCTCAGTCAACATCATTAATGCTGGAACTTGGCAATTGTGTCATAGTGGCCTCACTCTTCGCTATACAATGCAAAGACTACTGGCACTGTAAAGTTGGAATAGGGATGGCCATCGACCATTGGTGATTCAAAATCATCAAAGGTTTATAGCTGAAGCTGAATACTTTGACCATCGATGGGGGAGAACCAGATGGTTTCCCACCATCGATTGAAAAGAACCAAACAATGGTTTTGTTGTTGTTGTTTTTTCTACGAGGGACACAAAATAAAGCCCCACCCCCTGACACCCACTAATCCCTACCTCCATTCTCTGACTGGCCAGCACCCCAGTTAATAGTAAAGTAGGGATGACCATCAGTGGGTGAAACCACTGATGGTCCCCTTGCAGATGGTTTTATGCGATCATGGTTAGCCATCAATGGTAACCATCACTGGTTAACTCGTTGATGGCCATCCCTAAGCGCGGCACCTTGATACGATGATGCAATTCAGCACAAATCACATCATCGGACGGGATGCGGTCAAGATGCCGCCGGCCGGAATCCCGGCGGTCGAAATACCGACGCCGGAATCCCGACCGCCACAATCCCGACCGCCACAATCCCGACATATTCTCCCTCCGTGGGTGTCCACGACACCCATAGAGGGAGAATATAATAGTGTGCCGAGCGTAGCGAGGCACCGTGCCCGCAAGGGGCTGCGTTCCGCTCGCCACCCCTGTCGGGATTGTGTGGTCGGGATTCCGGCGTCGGTATTTCGACCGACGGGATTCCGGACGGCGGCATTTAGTACTGATCCCCATCGGACGCCCGGACCACCCACTTTACTCCATAAGTAGACGCCCATGGTTGCAGAACCGGGAGACTTGAATGCACTTTCAGGTAGGCTGACCATTTTATCCATTTAATCAGGGACACTCACGAATTACACAGGTTCTGTGGCTGGCTGTCTACAAGTCTGCATTTCACCTGGTTTTAAGCAGCCACAGAACCTGTGTAATTCATGAGTGTCCCAGGTTAAAGGCATAATATGGTCAGCCTATCAGGAAGCCGGGAGCAGCACCCGAGCTTCGGGACTCAGGAGCCTCCTAGCAATTCAGGGAGAGTGGGCAGGTATGCGCCAACCCCCCACACTGGCTGCAACATTTAGATATGCAACATGGAAGCAAAATAAGCCCCGCCCTCAAACCCAGCCCCTTTCGTGTCCACTCCATCCCGCTGTACAGTTGAACGAAAGATAATGGGCCAATGCTAGATTGAGCAGTGGGCACAGGGAGCAGCGGAGGGCTAGGAAGAGGATTTCTTGCCTTTCGTTATGTGCAAATGTTACCCAGATCCTGACACCTCTCCTGGCATTCCCCACACGATGATGGCGCTGCCCAGTCACTGTCCCGGCTTCTCACTTCCGGGTATCTTCCGCGTGATTAAAGGGAAGCGCTGGTATTTTTTTTTTTTCCCCGCAACAAACTTTATTGAAACATGCAATGCCAATGGCTGTGTACATTAATGAATGAATGCAACACTTGTCTGGAGCCCTTTTTAACTTTTGCATTCATACGCTAAGGAAGTTATTATATTTTATATATGTGCTTTATGAACAGAGTTATTTTGTGGCAGTCTGTGGGCATTCCTCCGATTTCTACATATGGCATGTTAAGATTTTACTAGCACGTCTGAATTAAGGCTATTATAGGAGCATATCTGGGCTGAGTAAAGGATATCCTTAATAACATCTATGGAAATAGAGGTGCTTAATGAAACCTTTAAAAAATATATCCAAAAAAATAAAATATATAACACCGCCAACTCCCCAGTGTCGGGGCTTCTTTGCTGGTCTCTGATACTCTGTGTCAGGTTTTATTTGGCTGTTTTGTGGCATTTTATGTTTTTTTAATATTTTAATATATTATAAACTATTTGCGCCGGAATGTTGTATGGAGATTTACGAGATGGCAGAGGGCAACAGGCGGCATTACTTGTCACACTTCCCGGGACGCAATAGGGCTGATTCCGAGTCTGGCGCCACTGCCACCACTTTAGCGACTGTTGCCATAGTTGGGTCAGTGAGTATGGGGTCTATGTACTAATCCTTGGAGAGAGATAAAGTGAACGGAGATAACGTACCAACCAATCAGCTCCTAACTGCCATGTTACAGGCTGTGTTTGAAAGATAATAGTTAGGAGCTGATTGCCTGGTATTTTATTTCCATCCACTTTCTCTCTCTTCAAGGCTTAGTACATAGGGGTCTCTTCATGAAGCAGCGAAAAAAGTGGAGAAAAGGACCAGTTAAGACCAGTTAAGTTGTCCATAGAAACCAGTCAACTTTGAAAGAAGCCTTTGTCAAGTACATTCTATAAAATGTAAGGGAGACGCTGATTGGTTGCCAAGGACAACTTCTCCAGTGGTCTGTTTCTCCACTCTTTTCACTGCTTCATGAATAGACCTCTTAGGGTGAGGTGTACTAAGCAGTGAAAAGAGTGGAGAAGTGAGCCAGTGGCAAAGTTGCCCATGGCAACCAATCGGCATTAAAGTAACATTTATAATTTGCATACTATAAAATTATACAGAGCAGCTGATTGGTTGCCATGGGCAATTTCTCCACTGGCTCACTTCTCCACTCTTCACTGCTTAGTACATCTTCTCCTTAGTCAGTTATGCTTTTTTCTAATTCCCGCTGATCAAAAATACATGCATGTACTATTAGACCCTAAATCCCGACTTGAGAAAATATTTTCATAGGTGCTAGAGCAGCTTTAAGAGGACTCTCAACCACAACAAGCAATTTATGTATTTATTTTTTTTTTTATTTTTTTTATTGCATTGATCATAGAATCTTGCAAAGCTTGCCCAAAATACTACATTTTCCTTATAGCTCCGCTCTGTGCTGTTTAGCCATGATTTTATATCTTCAGTCATTTATTGTGTTGCTCCAGGATGACAACAAAACTGATTTCTGGATACAGTAATATCTGATGTACATGACAGTTGTGTCATAGTCCAGGCAGCCAAAAGAAATATCTTATTATATAATTATTAATTACCAGTCTGTCAAAATGACAGAACAACATACCAGTAATGTCAGCACTGATGGCTGTATGCGCCAGCACGGAGCAACACTTGAATTTCTCCATCGGGTGCCATTTAGTTGCCGCCGGTGCGCAAAACACTAGAATTCCCTAAATAGAGGTGAGGAGCAGCTTTTGTTATATAGGATATGGATGAAAAGCACAGAGGCGGGTCAGAACAATAAAGTATTTAGTGAAACTTGCAGTCTGGCAACAAATTAAATAAATGAACGCTATATAAGGATAGCAAACCCGTTTAAGGTTTTTCAAGATGTGTTGGTGCATTAAAAGTAAAAATTATAATTGAAATATATACCCGTTTTGCTCTCCTCTACCCAGCTCGCTTGCGAGTTATGGAGCAGGCCCACCCTGCCTTCTATGATACCCCTGAGGAGTCTAAGTGGTGTTTCTTGGCACTTACAGTAGGTCACTGACTTGTTCACCAAATCCCCCTTAATTCTTTCCTTCCACCTGTTGGTCCAGCTTTTGTGCTCTGAGTTTCTGGGGATATAATAATAAGAATTTACTTACCGATAATTCTATTTCTCGTAGTCCGTAGTGGATGCTGGGACTCCGTCAGGACCATGGGGAATAGCGGCTCCGCAGGAGACAGGGCACAAAAGTAAAAGCTTTAGGATCAGGTGGTGTGCACTGGCTCCTCCCCCTATGACCCTCCTCCAAGCCTCAGTTAGGATACTGTGCCCGGACGAGCGTACACAATAAGGAAGGATTTTGAATCCCGGGTAAGACTCATACCAGCCACACCAATCACACTGTACAACCTGTGATCTGAACCCAGTTAACAGCATGATAACAGCGGAGCCTCTGAAAAGATGGCTCACAACAATAATAACCCGATTTTTGTAACAATAACTATGTACAAGTATTGCAGACAATCCGCACTTGGGATGGGCGCCCAGCATCCACTACGGACTACGAGAAATAGAATTATCGGTAAGTAAATTCTTATTTTCTCTGACGTCCTAGTGGATGCTGGGACTCCGTCAGGACCATGGGGATTATACCAAAGCTCCCAAACGGGCGGGAGAGTGCGGATGACTCTGCAGCACCGAATGAGAGAACTCCAGGTCCTCCTCAGCCAGGGTATCAAATTTGTATAATTTTGCAAACGTGTTTGCTCCTGACCAAGTAGCAGCTCGGCAAAGTTGTAAAGCCGAGACCCCTCGGGCAGCCGCCCAAGATGAGCCCACCTTCCTTGTGAAATGGGCATTTACATATTTTGGCTGTGGCAGGCCTGCCACAGAATGTGCAAGCTGAATTGTACTACACATCCAACTAGCAATCGTCTGCTTAGAAGCAAGAGCACCCAGCTTGTCGGGTGCATACAGGATAACAGCAAGTCAGTTTTCCTGACTCCAGCCGTCCTGGAAACCTATATTTTCAGGGCCCTGACAACATCTAGCAACTTGGAGTCCTCCAAGTCCCTAATAGCGCAGGTACCACAATAAACTGGTTCAGGTGAAACGCTGACACCACCTTAGGGAGAAACTGGGGACGAGTCCGCAGCTCTGCCCTGTCCGAATGGACTATCAGATATGGGCTTTTGTGAGACAAAACCACCAATTCTGACACTCGCCTGGCCGAGGCCAGGGCCAACCGCATGGTCACTTTTCATGTGAGATATTTCAAATCCACAGATTTGAGCGGTTTAAAATGTGATTTGAGGAATCCCAGAACTACAGTGAGATCCCACAGTGCCACTGGAGGCACAAAAGGGGGTTGTATATGCAGTACTCCCTTGACAAACTTCTGGACTTCAGGAAGTGAAGCCAATTCTTTCTGGAAGAAAATTGACAGGGCCGAAATTTGAACCTTAATGGACCCCAATTTGAGGCCCATAGACACTCCTGTTTGCAGGAAATGCAGGAATCGACCGAGTTGAAATTTCTTCGTGGGGCCTTCCTGGCCTCACACCACGCAACATATTTTCGCCACATGTGGTGATAATGTTGTGCGGTCACCTCCTTCCTGGCTTTGACCAGGGTAGGAATGACCTCTTCCGGAATGCCTATTTCCCTTAGGATCCGGCGTTCCACCGCCATGCCGTCAAACGCAGCCGCGGTAAGTCTTGGAACAGACATGGTACTTGCTGAAGCAAGTCCCTTCTTAGCGGCAGAGGCCATGAGTCCTCTGTGAGCATTTCTTGAAGTTCCGGGTACCAAGTCCTTCTTGGCCAATCCGGAGCCACGAGTATAGTTCTTACTCCTCTACGTCTTATAATTCTCAGTACCTTGGGTATGATAAGCAGAGGAGGGAACACATACACCGACTGGTACACCCACTGTGTTACCAGAACGTCCACAGCAATTGCCTGAGGGTCTCTTGTGTTCAGGCGGGACGCCATCATGTCCACCTTTGGTCTTTCCCAACGGTTCACAATCATGTGGAAGACTTCCCGATGAAGTCCCCACTCTCCCCGGTGGAGGTCGTGCCTGCTGAGGAAGTCTGCTTCCCAGTTGTCCACTCCCGGAATGAACACTGCTGACAGTGCTATCCCATGATTTTCCGCCCAGCGAAGAATCTTTGCAGTTTCTGCCATTTCCCTCTTGCTTCTTGTGCCGCCCTGTCTGTTTACGTGGGCGACTGCCGTGATGTTGTCCCACTGGATCAATACCGGCTGACCTTGAAGCAGAGGTCTTGCTAAGCTTAGAGCATTGTTTTATGTGGAGAGAAGTCTCCAGACTTGATCACACTCCCTGGAAATTTTTTCCCTGTGTGACTGCTCCCCAGCCTCTCTGGCTGGAATCCGTGGTCACCAGGACCCAGTCCTGAATGCCGAATCTGCGGCCCTTTAGTAGATGAGCACTCTGCAGCCACCGCAGAAGAAACACCCTTGTCCTTGGAGACAGGGTTATCCGCTGATGCATCTGAAGATGCGATCCGGACCATTTTTCCAGCAGATCCCACTGAAAAGTTCTTGCGTGAAATCTGCCGAATGGAATCGCTTCGTAAGAAGCCACCATTGTTCCCAGGACCCTTGTGCAATGATGCACTGACACTTTTCCTGGTTTTAGGAGGTTCCTGACTAGCTCGGATAACTCCCTTGCTTTCTTCTCCGGGAGAAACACCCTTTTCTGGACTGTGTCCAGAATCATCCCTAGGAACAGCAAATTGTCGTCGGAAACAGCTGCGGTTTTGGAATATTTAGAGTCCACCCATGCTGTCGTAGAACTACTTGAGATAGTGCTACTCCGACCTCCAACTGTTCTCTGGACCTTGCCCTTATCAGGATATCGTCCATTTTCTTTGAAGAAGAATCATCATTTTGGCCATTACCTTGGTAAAGACCCGGGGTGCCGTGGACAATCCAACCGGCATCGTCTGAAACTGATAGTGACAGTTCTGTACTACGAACCTGAGGTACCCTTAGTGAGAAGGGCAAATTGGGACATGGAGGAAACATCCCTGATGTCCCGGGACACCATATAGTCCCCTTCTTCCTGGTTCGCTATCACTGCTCTGAGTGACTCCATCTTGATTTGAACCTTTGTATGTAAGTGTTCAAATATTTCAGATTTAGAATAGGTCTCACCGAGCCGTCTGGCTTCAGTACCACAATATAGTGTGGAATAATACCCCTTTCCTTGTTGTAGGAGGAGTACTTTGATTATCACCTGCTGGGAATACAGCTTGTGAATTGTTTCCAATACTGCCTCCCTGTCGGAGGGAGACGTTGGTAAAGCAGACCTCAGGAACCTGCGAGGGGGAGACGTCTCGAATTTCCAATCTTTACCCCTGGGATACTACTTGTAGGATCCAGGGGTCCTGTACGGCCCCAGCGTCATGCTGAGGACTTGGCAGAAGCGGTGGAAGGCTTCTGTTCCTGGGAATGTGCTGCCTGCTGCAGTCTTCTTCCCTTTCCTCTATCCCTGGGCAGATATGACTGGCCTTTTGCCCGCTTGCCCTTATGGGGACGAAAGGACTGAGGCTGAAAAGACGGTGTCTTTTTCTGCTGAGATGTGACTTAGGGTAAAAAAGGTGGATTTTCCAGCTGTTGCCGTGGCCACCAGGTCCGATGGACCGACCCCAAATAACTCCTCCCCTTTATACGGCAATACTTCCATGTGCCGTTGTTTTGATAAGCGTGTGAGCGCCTTATCCACCCTAAGGGGTGTTTCCCAAACGCGCCCTAACTTCTGGCGGGAAAAGGGTATACCGCCAATAATTTTCTATCGGGGGAAACCCACGCATCATCACACACTTCATTTAATTTATCTGATTCAGGAAAAACTACATGTAGTTTTTTCACACCCACATAATACCCTTTTTTGTGGTACTTGTAGTATCAGAAATATGTAACACCTCCTTCATTGCCCTTAACATGTAACTTGTGGCCCTAAAGGAAAATACGTTTGTTTCTTCACCGTCGACACTGGAGTCAGTGTCCGTGTCTGTGTCTATGTCGACCGACTGAGGTAAATGGGCGTTTTAAAGCCCCTGACGGTGTTTGAGACGCCTGGACAGGTACTAATTTGTTTGCCGGCCGTCTCATGTCGTCAACCGACCTTGAAGCGTGTTGACATTATCACGTAATTCCTTAAATAAGCCATCCGTTCCGGTGTCGACTCCCTAGAGAGTGACATCACCATTACAGGCAATTGCTCCGCCTCCTCACCAACATCGTCCTCATACATGTCGACACACACGTACCGACACCAGAGGCGTAACTAGGGTTTTTGGAGCCCAGGGCAAGATCAATAATGGCGCCCCCCCCCAAAAAATTTTTTTTTTTTTCTTAATAAAATAAATTAATAAAATGATAATGAAAAAAAAAATACAAAAGGAAAGTATGTGCAGATGCCACCGGTGTCACTGCATATAAAGATGTCAGGGTGTGTATGTATGTGTATGTAGGTGCAGTGGTCGAAGTTGAATTTTTGAAGGTGGAATGAAAGAGTGCAGATAGCAATTATGCGCGCGCCAAAGGCGCGCGCGCTCCGGAAAAGGGGCGTGGTCACTCAAAAGGGGCGTGTCCTTCCGTATAGTAGGACCCCTTATACTATCTAGTACTGGTGCCCCTTTCACATTATAGCACACGGTATGAGCCGAAATTCACATTATAGCACACAGTATGAGCCGAAATTCACATTGCCCCACACGGCATGAGCCGAAATTCACATTATAGCACACAGTATGAGCCGAAATTCACATTACCCCACATGGTATGAGCCAAAATTCACATTATAGCACACGGTATGAGCCGAAATTCACATTATAGCACACGGTATGAGCCAAAATTCACATTACTCCACATGGTATGAGCCAAAATTCACATTTCCCCACATGGTATGAGCAGAAATTCACATTTCCTCACATGGTATGAGCAGAAATTCACATTACAGCACACGGTATGAGCCGAAATTCACATTACAGCACACGGAATGAGCCAAAATTCACATTACCCCACATAGTATGAGCCGAAATTCACATTATAGCACACGGTATTAGCCAAAATTCACGTTACAGCACATGATATGAGCCAAAATTCCCATTATAGAGTTAGGGGATCCTACCCCCAGAATTAACATGGCCTGTGGGGCACTATGATGAGGGGAGCCCACCCCCTTAATAGACTAATTGCAGAGTTTAGCAGCGGAAGGGCTGCAGCGGTTTCTCACCCCAAGCTGCGGCGCTTCTGCCACCTCCGACACTCCACATCTTCGGCACCACCCGGGATGCAGAGCACCGCACCGGGTATGCACCCTTTTCAGTGTGGCCTGCTGCGCTCCGAAGGGGTTCTTGTTTCATGCTGCAGGATCCCGATGTGCGCCTTCCTCCCCGCTGTTACTGTCACGGTAAGCATTAGTATCGTTTACCGCAGAGGCCATTTTCTGAGGCATATGTGTTAAACCTCAGGAACTGAGATGCCCTTCTCACCATACAGCTGTGTGGCCGAGCCGGGCGGGGGGACAGCCAGCAGCAGCATGCCGGATATCAGCTGCAGAGGGTGCGGGCTGTACATACTTGGGGCAGCTGGATATTCAACAGTGCTGAAAGCCTCCGGAGCCCGCACCCCCGGAGCTGCAGTACACCGGCAGAGGACACCCATCCCCCGAACCCTGCGTAGCCCAAAGCCGGAGATCAGCAGCATGTTGAACGCGGAAGCAGAAGCTGCTTATTGCCGGTCAGCATGCTGCTGATCTCCGGCTTTGGGCTCCGCATGTGCATTACAGCCCCCACCCTCGGCTGCTGATATCTGGCATGCTGCCCCTGCTGCTGGCTTTCCACCCGCCCGGCTCGCCCACCCAGCTGGATGGTGAGTAAGAAGGGCATCTCAGTGCCCGTGGTTTAATACATATCTCTCTTCGGTAAATGGCCATTAGTACATCCCACACACACTGATTACACACACACAGACTGGCCACCCCCAAATCCTACACACACCCACTCAGACTACACACACACACACACACACACACACATTCTCATACTTTCCTCTCCCCCACACACACACTGGACTGCAAAAATTTACACACACTGACACTGTTCCACACACACACAATTAACACACACACTCACACTGTCCCACACACACAATTAACACACACGCACACTGTCCCACACACCAGTGGCGTGCGGTGAGGTCAGTGGCGTGCGGTGAGGCACTACAGCCATAATGTCCGCCGAATCCTGTCGATGAACCCTACCGCCACCGAGCCAATGCCCGCCACTGCCTCTGAGCCGATGCCACCACCAATGGCTTACAAATTCGCCCACCATCAACTGACCCAGCCCTCCGCCACTAATTTGCAACTCAGTCCAAAGTTGCCAATGCCCGCTGCATGCCTGCTCATCATACTTGTGATGTTGTATTGTACATTTTTATAGAAAAAAATAATAATCAGTGTTTGGGACTGGGAAGGGAGTGGGAGGAGGACATGAATGCAATTTTGTTGTCCAGGGTTTCCATTAACTTAATGGAGAAGGGTCTGAATGGGTTAAAAATGTAAAAAAAAACTGCATGAGGTCCCCCTCCTAAGTATAACCAGCCTCGGGCTCTTTGAGCCGGTCCTGGTTGTTTAAATACTGGGAAAAAATTGGACAGGGGTTCCCCGTATTTAGACAACCAGCATCGGGCTCTTAGTCCGGTCCTGGTTCCAAAAATACGGGGGACAAAAGATGTAGGGGTCCCCCCGTATTTTTAAAACCAGCACCGGGCTCCACTAGCCAGGGACATAATGCCACAGCCGGGGGACACATTTATGTAGGTCCCTGCGGCCGTGGCATTACCCCCCCAACTAGTCACCACTGGCCGGGGTTCCCTGGAGGAGTGGGGACCCCTTAAATCAAGGGGTCACCCCCCCTCCAGGCACCCAAGGGCCAGGGGTGAAGCCCGAGGCTGTCCCCCCCATCCGTGGGCTGTGGATGGGAGGCTGATAGCCATGTAAGTAAAAAAAGAATATTGTTTTTTGTTGTGGAACTACAAGGCCCAGAAAGCCTCCCCCGCTTGCTGGTACTTGGAGAACCTCAAGTACCAACATGCAGGGAAATAACGGGCCCGCCGGTACCTGTAGTTCTACAACAGAAAAAATACCCAAATAAAAACACAACTCACACACCGTGACAGTAAAAATTTATTAAAGCACACTGACACACTCACACATACTTACCTATATCCCACGCCGGTCACGTCCACTTGTCCAGTAGAATCCAATAGGGGTAGCTGTAAAAATGAGAGACACATTACTTACCTACATCCCACGCCGGTCACGTCCACTTGTCCAGTAGAATCCAGTAGGGGAATCTGTAAAAATGAGAGACAGATTACTTACCTACATCCCACGCCAGTCACGTCCACTTGTCCAGTAGAATCCAATAGGGGTACCTGTAAAAATGAGAGACAGATTACTTACCTACATCCCACGCCGGTCACGTCCACTTGTCCAGTAGAATCCAGTAGGGGAATCTGTAAAAATGAGAGACAGATTACTTACCTACATCCCACGCCAGTCACGTCCACTTGTCCAGTAGAATCCAATAGGGGTACCTGTAAAAATGAGAGACAGATTACTTACCTACATCCCACGCCGGTCACGTCCACTTGTCCAGTAGAATCCAATAGGGGTACCTGTAAAAATGAGAGACAGATTACTTACCTACATCCCACGCCAGTCACGTCCACTTGTCCAGTAGAATCCAATAGGGCAGGGGTTCTCAAACTCGGTCCTCAGGACCCCACACAGTGCATGTTTTGCAGGTAACCCAGCAGGTGCACAGGTGTATTAATTACTCACTGACACATTTTAAAAGGTCCACAGGTGGAGCTAATTATTTAACTTGTGATTCTGTGAGGAGACCTGCAAAACATGCACTGTGTGGGGTCCTGAGGACCGAGTTTGAGAACCTGTGCAATAGGGGAATCTGTAAAATGAGAGACAGATTACTTACCTACATCCCACGCCGGTCACGTCCACTTGTCCAGTAGAATCCAATAGCGTTACCTGTAAAAATGAGAGACAGATTACTTACCTACATCCCACGCTGGTCACGTCCACTTGTCCAGTAGAACCCAATAGGGGAATCTGTAAAAATGAGAGACAGATTACTTACCTACATCCCACGCCGGTCACGTCCACTTGTCCAGTAGAATTCAATAGGGGTACCTGTAAAAATTAAAATGATACTTACAAACTGCAATCCACAGGAGGAGAGAGAGAGAGAGAGAGAGAGAGAGAGAGAGAGAGGGGGGGGGGGGGGGGGAAGAGACTAACCTGCTGCTGCTGCCGGGGAGACCGGCACACACTGCAGGGCCACGACGGGAGGACAGAGCCGGCGGAGGAGGGGGAGAGCCGCACACCGCCGCTCCTGTCAGCGGCAGCGGAGGAGGATGGGGCGCACACTACAGACGCCAATAACCGCCGGGACAATTAACACACACACACACAATTAACCCACGCACACTGTCCCACACACAATTAACACACACGCACGCACACTGTCCCACACACACAAATATCACACACGCACACTGTCCCACACACAATTAACAAACACGCACTGTCCCACACACACACAATTAACACACTCACACTGTCCCACACACACACACACACACACTTAACACACGCACACTGTCCCACACACACACAATTAACACACACGCACACTGTCCCACACACACACACAATTAACACACACGCACACTGTCCCACACACACACACACACACACACACAATTAACACACACTCAAACTGTCCCACACACACACAATTAACACACTCACACTGTCCCACACACACACACACAATTAACACACTCACACTGTCCCACACATACACAATTAACACACGCACACTGTCCCACACATACACAATTAACACACGCACACTGTCCCACACACACAATTAACACACTCACACTGTCACACACACACACAATTAACAAACACGCACTGTCCCACACACACAATTAACACACTCACACACACACACACACACAATTAACACACACACTGTCCCACACACACACAATTAACACACGCACACTGTCCCACACACACACACAGTCACACACACACACAATTTACACACACTCAAACTGTCCCACACACACAATTAACACACTCACACTGTCCCACACACAATGTCACACGCACACTGTCCGACACACACACACTTAACACACACACACACACACAAAATGTCCCGCACCCCCTTCCCGCTCACCTGCACTTACTGCTGTTCAGGGCAGGGGCCGCACGCCCCCCCCCCCCGAGGTCGCGCACGCGCATGCGCGCACCTCCGCGATCGCGTACACACAGACACTTTTGCAGGGGGGAGTAGGGGGAGGCTCCTGGCTGCCGCTGCCTGTCTATTGTGACAGGCACAGCAGCCGGGGAGACAGGGAAAGCGCCGCGGGTAGCGCCGGCGGAATCCCTGAAGCATGGGGCGAGTGGGCCGTGCAGGTGCCGGTGGCGCCCCCCTCTGTTGGGGCTGCCATGGCGCCCAGGGCACGTGCCCTGCTCGCCCCGTGCTAGATACGCCTCTGACCGACACACAGCACACACACAGGGAATGCTCTGATAGAGGACAGGACCCCACTAGCCCTTTGGGGAGACAGAGGGAGAGTTTGCCAGCACACACCAAAACGCTATAATTATACAGGGACAACCTTTATATAAGTGTTTTCCCTTATAGCATCTTAATATATAATCATATCGCCAAATAAGTGCCCCCCCTCTCTGTTTTAACCCTGTTTCTGTAGTGCAGTGCAGGGGAGAGCCTGGGAGCCTTCCCACCAGCAGTTCTGTGAGGGAAAATGGCGCTGTGTGCTGAGGAGATAGGCCCCGCCCCCTATTCCGGCGGGCTCTTCTCCCGGTTTTTCTGAGACCTGGCAGGGGTGAAATACATCCATATAGCCTCAGGGACTATATGTGATGTATTCTTTTTAGCCAGAAAAGGTATTAACATTGCTGCCCAGGGCGCCCCCCCCAGCGCCCTGCACCCTCAGTGACCGTTGGTGTGAACAGTGCCGTTTCTTGCGGCGGGCGAGCCGTGCAACCGCACGGGGCGCCCGCCGCGGCACTTCATCATACTTTGAAACCCCCTTCTCCCTCCTCCCGAGTGCCCAGCTCGGGGGGCGGGGTTTCGCAGAATGACGCGATTGCGTCGTGACGTCACGACGCAAACGCGTCATTCTGCGAAACCCCGCCCCCCGAGCTGGGCACTCGGGAGGAGGGAGAAGGGGGAGCCGCGCAGACGAGGAGGGAGAGGCGGCTGAAGAGCGGCGAGAACCGCTACAAATGTAAGTCAGCCCCTCTCCCTCTCTCTCCCTTTCTCCCTCCCCACCACCTGCAGTAATGTGTAAAATGGGGACCTGTCTGCCTTAATGTATAAAATGGGGACCTGTCTGCCTTAATGTGTAAAATGGGGACCTGTCTGCCTTAATGTGTAAAATGGGGACCTGTCTGCCTTAATGTGTAAAATGGGGACCTGTCTGCCTTAATGTGTAAAATGGGGACCTGTCTGCCTTAATGTGTAAAATGGGGACCTGTCTGCCTTAATGTGTAAAATGGGGACACCTGTCTGCCGCAGTGTGTAAAATGGGGACACTTGCCTGCGTACTGTGTAAAATGGGGGCACGTGTCTGCCGCAGTGTGTAAAATGGGGACACTTGCCTGCGTACTGTGTAAAATGGGGACACCTGTCTGCCGCAGTGTGTAAAATGGGGACACTTGCCTGCGTACTGTGTAAAATGGGGGCACGTGTCTGCCGCAGTGTGTAAAATGGGGACACTTGCCTGCGTACTGTGTAAAATGGGGGCACGTGTCTGCCGCAGTGTGTAAAATGGGGACACTTGCCTGCGTACTGTGTAAAATGGGGGCACGTGTCTGCCGCAGTGTGTAAAATGGGGACACTTGCCTGCGTACTGTGTAAAATGGGGGCACGTGTCTGCCGCAGTGTGTAAAATGGGGACACTTGCCTGCGTACTGTGTAAAATGGGGGCACGTGTCTGCCGCAGTGTGTAAAATGGGGACACTTGCCTGCGTACTGTGTAAAATGGGGGCACGTGTCTGCCGCAGTGTGTAAAATGGGGACACCTGTCTGCCGCAATGTGTAAAATGGGGACACCTGTCTGCCGCAATGTGTAAAATGGGGACACTTGCCTGTCGTACTGTGTAAAATGAGGACACTTTTTCCTGCCGCAATGTGTAAAATGGGGGCACGTGCCTGCCGCAATGTGTAAAATGGGGACACTTGCCTGTCGTACTGTGTAAAATGGGGACACTTTTTCCTGCCGCAATGTGTAAAATGGGGGCACGTGCCTGTCGTACTGTGTAAAATGGGGACACTTGCCTGCCGTGCTGTGTAAAATGGGGTAGCGTGCCTGCTGTAATGTGTAAAATGAGGACTTTTTTTTTTTTAATATCCTGTGGTGGCCGTGTTGATGAGATCAGATGAGGCCACGCCCATCTTAACAAAGCCACGCCCATTTTAATGAGGTCACGCCCCTTACCGGGAGCGCGCGCGCCTTCGGCGCGCGCATGCTTTTCCTCTTTATATCTATGGGGGGGGGGGCGCATTTTTAAATCTCGCACTGGGAGCCAAATTGGCTAGAAACGGCCCTGGGTGTGAAGTGTGCTGAGAGCAATGGCGCACAGCTGCAGTGCTGTGCGCTACCTCATGAAGACTGAAAAGCCTTCAGCCGCCGGTTTCTGGACCTCTTCTTACTTCGGCATCTGCAAGGGGGTCGGCGGCGCGGCTCCGGTGACCCATCCAGGCTGTACCTGTGATCGTCCCTCTGGAGCTAGTGTCCAGTAGCCTAAGAAGCAAATCCATCCTGCACGCAGGTGAGTTCACTTCTTCTCCCCTAAGTCCCTCGTTGCAGTGAGCCTGTTGCCAGCAGGACTCACTGAAAATAAGAAAACTATCAAAAACTTTTACTCTAAGCAGCTCTTTATGAGAGCCACCTAGATTGCACCCTTCTCGGCCGGGCACAAAAACCTAACTGAGGCTTGGAGGAGGGTCATAGGGGGAGGAGCCAGTGCACACCACCTGATCCTAAAGCTTTTACTTTTGTGCCCTGTCTCCTGCGGAGCCGCTATTCCCCATGGTCCTGACGGAGTCCCAGCATCCACTAGGACGTCAGAGAAATTGTATTATTGTCGGAGCATCTCCCTATGCTGACAGGGATGTTCCCTACTTATTATGTACCTTTGATTAGTTTATACAGTTTGTATTGTATCTAAGGTACGTTGTGCCTTTACAGGACAGTACCCTCCTACAGTGGCGCACCCAGGGGGGGTTTCCGAGCACCCGGAAACCCCCCTCCACTATAAATTTTTTTTTTTTTTTTTTTTAGCTGCATGATTATTATTAATGGCTGTCTAGCGTCCTCTGCAGCCTGCTGTCTTCCTGGTGGCACTTGTAAGTGCAGTAAAAGTTTACTTTATTTTAATTATAGTACATATATATCCATGTGCATACATATATACACATGTATATACATACATACATATAAACACACACACATATGATATATACATGTGTATATATACGTGTACTGTATGTGTGTGTGTATATATATATATATATATATATGTATGCATGTTTAATATGCTATGTATATGTGTTTATGAATGTGTGTGTATATATATATATATATATATATATATATACACGGTATATATATGTGTAGATATGTATTATATATATATATATATATATAGATAGATAGATAGATAGATAGATAGATAGATAGATAGATACCCTTGTAGTAGCCGGCACTCGGAAGGCCTCCGTGGGCTTTCTGGCTCAGGTGCCATCCTATGAGGTTTCCACCTCCATCACTATCCCATGTAAAGAAGGCGGCACTCAGAGACTTGAAGGTGCAAAAGAATATTTAGTAAACAAGCTGCAGAGTTACATCAACGTTTCGGGGCGCGCAGCCCCTTCATCATCCTGATGAAGGGGCTGCGCGCCCCGAAACGTTGATGTAACTCTGCAGCTTGTTTACTAAATATTCTTTTGCACCTTCAAGTCTCTGAGTGCCGCCTTCTTTACATGGGATATATATATATATATACACAGACACACTAGTTTTACGGACCCAGCATATACTGGGTCACCTCAGTCCCCACCCCCGTGATTGGCTCCACCCAGTTCTGGAAACCCCCCCATGCAAATCCTGCGTTTGCCACTGTCCTACTTGTTCTACCTTTGAAGAAAAGATTGGTGTTAGAAATCTGGTGTTATGTTTCCCCGTCACTAGGGGTCGCCAGGGTTCCTGATTTGTGAGCTTCAGTTATGGATCTGACCAGAGGTGCTGCCCTCCTGACTCTGTTCTGCTGCCAGGTTTCAGGTAATTAATCAGTCATTACCGGCAGGAACTACACCTGATACCTTACTATTTAGTTTGCCTGGTCCCAACATTCTTTGCTGGGTCATTAATGTTTTCTACTATGGTTTCCACTGAGTTCCTGAGATTTGTGCCTGCTTAGCCAAGAAACTCTTGGTATGTTCTCTGGATTATATCTGTATTGTTATGTATTCAAGTTTTTCTTCATTCCCAAGAATATCTGCTTTGTCTAATATGACTACATTATTACACTTACCTGCACTCCCCTGCCCTTGTACACACATCTGTATTTTGGGAGACATCAAAGTGGGTGATGTGTGGCCACAGAGTTGCATTTCTAAGCAAAGGAAGGAGTCGGAGCAGACATATGAGTCGCTCAGTGCTTCCCTGATGACAACTTAAATAACTTATTCCCGTGGACAGGGTCGGTGCTAGGGTGTTCGGCGCCCTCCTGCAAAATATACATTTGCGCCCTCCCATACTTTACATGTAGGGTCGGGGGGTTACCATTGCCTATTGGGCCCCTGAGCTGCAGGAGATCCGTGCAAGCCTATGGATGTGAACTCTCTGCCCACACACACTCTGTGCAGCGCTAGTTATGGCTCTGCACACAGACAGTGGCGTAACTAGACATTTTAGCACTGTGTGCAAGAGAGGGCATCGGTGCCCCCCCCCCACCCGTATGTAAAATAGGGGCAGTGCGCGCCACAGGCGCGCAAAAAATATATAGGGGCGTGGCTTCATGGGGAAGGGGTGTGGTCACAAAATAATACCAATTCATATTACATATTATAGTAGTCTCCATTATTCAAACTACGCCGCACAGTAGCACCACTACACCAGGTAGAGCCCCTTTTACACATTATGGCGGACAGTGTCCCCCTTTTTACATATTACGGCGGACAGTGTCCCCCTTTTTACACATTACGGCGGATAGTGTCCCCCTTTTTACACATTACGGCAGACAGCGTCCCCTTTTTACACATAATGGCGGACGGTGTCTCCTTTTTACACATTATGGCAGACAGCGTCCCCTTTTTACACATTACGGCAGACAGCGTCCTCCTTTTTACACATTACTGCAGAGAGTGTCCCCCTTTTTACACATTACGGCGGACAGTGTCCCCCTTTTTACACATTACGGCAGACATCATCCCCTTTTTACACATTACGGCGGACAGAGTCCCCTTTTTACACATTACGGCAGACAGCGTCCCCCTTTTTACACATTACGGCAGACAGCGTCCCCCTTTTTACACATTACGGCAGACATCATCCCCTTTTTACACATTACGGCGGACAGAGTCCCCTTTTTACACATTACGGCAGACAGCGTCCCCCTTTTTACACATTACGGCAGACAGCGTCCCCCTTTTTACACATTACGGCAGACATCATCCCCTTTTTACACATTACGGCGGACAGCATCCCCCTTTTTACACATTACGGCAGCCATATACACCACAGCCCTCCACCAAGCACACATGTAGTACACCACAGCCACCTCTCACACACTCATCTACACCAGCCCTGCACACACTACCTGGCACACTTAGTTACGGCTCTGCACACAGATACACACATACATACATAAATACACACACACACACACACACTTTCTCTCTCACACTCTTTTTACATCCACTTACCACAATCTTGCTGGCCAGATCTTCAGTCTGCTAGCATGGTCCGGTGTAGTCCCGCCCCCTTGGTCCGTGTAGCTCTGCCCCCTTTCGTCAGAACGGACAGTGACACTCCTCTTACTGTCACAGGGGAGAGAGGAGAAGGAGTCATGCTGCCGGCGCTGCTGCGGCTGCCTGTCAGTGTGACAGGCGCAGCAGCAGGTGGGACAGGACGGCGCTTCAGCAGGGATGCAGAGCAGTGAAGGCGCCTCTCCTGCCCGGCGCCTACCTGCACTGCATCCCTTTGCTGAGCGGGTAGCGCCGGGCCTGCCCGTGGATCATCCTCTCCTCCTCCGCACACTCCAAAACATTGGCCTCTCTAGCACTGTCCTTGACTGGTTTACCTCTTACCTCACTAACCGCTCCTTCTCTGTGTCTGCCTCCGGCACTACCTCACACCCTTCCGTCCTTCCTATTGGTGTCCCTCAGGGTTCTGTCCTCGGCCCCCTTCTGTTCTCCCTGTACACCTCTTCCCTGGGTGCACTCATTAACTCCTTTGGCCTTCAATACCACCACTATGCTGATGACACACAACTCTACCTCTCCT
Source organism: Pseudophryne corroboree (assembly GCF_028390025.1). Taxonomy (NCBI): domain Eukaryota; kingdom Metazoa; phylum Chordata; class Amphibia; order Anura; family Myobatrachidae; genus Pseudophryne; species Pseudophryne corroboree. The sequence goes on from NC_086452.1 coordinate 439,562,290, forward strand.
TTCCTGATCTGTCCCCCTCTGTCCTCTCTCAGGTTTCACGCTGCCTCTCCGCTATCTCCTCCTGGATGTCTGAGCGCACTCTGAAGCTCAAGATGGACAAAACTGAACTCATTATCTTTCCCCAAGCCAGAGTAATACCCCCTACCAATATCACTATCACTGTTGACAACACCACCATCTCCCCTGTTCCCCATCTCTCACTCTTGACTCCTCCCTCAAGATTTTGCCCATGCTGCACCCCTTCAGTAGAACGCGCTCCCCTGCTCCATTAGACTCTCCCCGACCTTGCAAAGCTTTAAACGGGCACTTAAAACCCACCTATTCATCAAAGCGTACCCTTCCGATGTATAACCTAGTCCTGAGGCTGCTCCTCCATCCCCCTGCCTCATGCCTTGAACATCTCTGCTTTGCTTACATACCGCCATCAGTCTACCTCCCGCTTGCTTGCACATTATGTCATCTGTCTGTCGCCCCTTCCCACTAGATTGTTAGCTCTTCAGAGCAGGGCCATCGTTCCTCTTGTTGTCAAAGCCCTCTTCTCGACATATTTCACTTGCAGCTCTCTCCTACTCAGCGACCATCTTTACCCGCTTTCAGTGTCGGACTGGGGCATGTAAGGCCCACCGGGGGGATGCAGTGGTAGGGGCCCATGTTTAGGGATGTGGCCAGTCTGCAGAGGGGGTGTGGCCTGCCACCTCATTGGTTTGACTAACCATTAGAGAGTGCAACATCTGGGACCCTTCATAAATATATATATAGTAAATTCAGCTGCTGCATGCATGATAATGTACCAGATTAATAACAGATTCCTAACAGCAATGCACTGTAGAAAATACACCATAGTCCAGTATAAGGTAACATTTCTATAATGTATAATTCAAGTGCACAGTCTAGAACCTGATCCTTAGAGCATGAGATGGGGCCCCAGGCAGTGGGGCCCACCGGTTGTTTCCCCAGTACCCCTGTGGGCCAGTCTAAGCCTGCCCGCTTTTTCTCCTGCTGGTAAAGGCTCATCTCTATCTATTGCAACAAGAAAGAATTCTCCTGTAAGGCGCCGCAGAGGAGCAGCAAACGGATAGTACCTGATAGATCACCAACCTATACAAACAATAAAAAAAAAGAAAAGGTACGATCTCACTGTTTGCGCTCCAAATGTCCCTTCACTTGAATAATCCTCACGTTGACGGTGAATACATGAAACAAAAAATATAAAACACAATATAGTGTGATACTGTTGATTCAAAGAGTTCTTTCTCCCTTGTGCAGTGGAGAAACTAAGTGATGGAGAGAAAGTCCCAATATAGATCAGACGTCCACCTTCTTATGGGGTCACCCGAAATGATGTGTTGATAACTTGACAAGGGGTTCTTACATGTATGCTTACTTGTAAACGTATAGTAGAAAACACGTAAAGGTTTCTTTAGAGGAATCACTTGCTTTCTCTTTAAGCCATAAGATGTGGATGAGTGCCACTCATAGGGAATGTGATGTGGAATTAAGAAAGGGGAAGCCAAGTTAGGACAAGATAAAGCCCCTTTTATTTAAAATACAAATAAACAGACAGCCAATCGTACCCAGAGTGGGAAACAGAGATGGATTCAGCTGACAAGGTTACATCCGGATATAACAAGGTCATATGTTCCCCTCAATGAGTACACTGGTGAATAAACTTCAAAATGACACTGTGTCGACGCGTTTCGACGCACTGCGGCGTCTTTTTCAAGATAAAACAGTGTCTTTCACACTGGTGTGCAGCATCTCATCTCTGGTCAGCTGTATAGCTATACAGCTGACCAGAGATGAGATGCTGCACACCAGTGTGAAAGACACTGTTTTATCTTGAAAAAGACGCCGCAGTGCGTCGAAACGCGTCGACACAGTGTCATTTTGAAGTTTATTCACCAGTGTACTCATTGAGGGGAACATATGACCTTGTTATATCCGGATGTAACCTTGTCAGCTGAATCCATCTCTGTTTCCCACTCTGGGTACGATTGGCTGTCTGTTTATTTGTATTTTAAATAAAAGGGGCTTTATCTTGTCCTAACTTGGCTTCCCCTTTCTTAATTCCACATCACATTCCCTATGAGTGGCACTCATCCACATCTTATGGCTTAAAGAGAAAGCAAGTGATTCCTCTAAAGAAACCTTTACGTGTTTTCTACTATACGTTTACAAGTAAGCATACATGTAAGAACCCCTTGTCAAGTTATCAACACATCATTTCGGGTGACCCCATAAGAAGGTGGACGTCTGATCTATATTGGGACTTTCTTTCCATCACTTAGTTTCTCCACTGCACAAGGGAGAAAGAACTCTTTGAATCAACAGTATCACACTATATTGTGTTTTATATTTTTTGTTTCATGTATTCACCGTCAACGTGAGGATTATTCAAGTGAAGGGACATTTGGAGCGCAAACAGTGAGATCGTACCTTTTTTTTTTTTTTTTTCATCTCTATCTATGGCCGCCAGCCCCAAGTAGTACAATAATCACTCCCTCACTGCTTACATCTTAGCTGTATTATGTATGAGAATTGTGGTGCTCTTTGTTACCTGTACTCTAATTTTGTTATTTATTTACTGTAATGCTAAGTTTTGTCTCCCTGTACTGTCCTTTGTACGGCGCTGCGAAACACTTGTGGCGCCCTATAAATAAAATGTAATAATAATAATTTCTCAGGCCTGACTGTTGACAACTTCACTCTAACTCTCCCTCCCCTGCAGCCTAACCCTAACCGTCCCCCCTGCAGCCTAAACCTAACCTCCCCCACACACCCTGACCCTAACCCGACCCAGAATACTTACGACGGGGACGCCGGCATTTTGATCTATGTCGGAGTTCCAACGCCGGTCATCTGACCAGTGTCGGGATTCCGCCGTCAGCATTCTGACTGCCAGTATCCCGATCGCCGGTATGGTAACCGCATCCATTGTTGTGTATTCTTTATCCACTACATGACCTGCTGGTCACTGTATTTTTAGAAGCATTTGTCAGACCTCTCTATCCCCTATGTTGTTATACGTGCGATATTACAGTTTAGTCTGTCAACTTTTTGTTTCTTCTTGTTGCTGTGATACGTTTACTGGCCCTCATTCCAAGTTGTTCGCTCGTTGCCGATTTTCGCTATGCTCCGATTTGCTGCTAAATGCGCATGGTACGCAGCGCGCATGCGCTAAGTTATTTAACTAAAAACTTAGCAGTTTTGCTGGTGTTCGTACGACTCTTTTCAGTCGCACTGCTGATCGGTAAATGGTTGACAGGAAAGGGGCGTTTCTGGGAGGTAACTGAGCGTTTTCCGGGAGTGTGCTAAAAAACGCAGGCGTGTCAGGGAAAAACGCGGGAGTGTCTGGAGAAATGGGGGAGTGGCTGGCCGAACGCAGGGCGTGTTTGTGAGGTCAAACCAGGAACTAAACGGACTGAGCTGATCGCAATCTGTGAGTAGGTCTGGAGCTACTCAGAAACTGCAGGGAATTATTTATTAGCAGTTCTGCTAATCTTTCGTTCGCTATTCTGCGAAGCTAAGATACACTACCAGAGGGCAGCGGCCTAGCGTGTGCAATGCTGCTAAAAGCAGCTAGCGAGCGAACAACTCGGAATGAGGGCCACTGTCAAATATCACATTTTGCTGCGTTCTGTTGTCATGTTAGTGGTGCTCTACTGAAAAAGAAAAAGAAAATAAACATTTAAAAAAGAAATACATACAGTAAGTGTACTTGTTATTGGGTGTAAGGTACACACCACAAGCTTTCCAATGACGTAGAACAAAGTAATTGAGGTAATCTGATAACAGGCGATAACAGGTTCTGGCTATTAAAGGAGGTGTGTAAACTCCTGAACACTTCCATCTTCCAGGTTTTACTATCTCATAAAATCTGATAAGCAAACAGAATTGCTGCCTGCGTGCTAACTACACGATAAGAGTATGTACTGTCACTGAATTAACTTCTGCACTGCCAAGGCTCAAAGGAAGTCCTGCGGTGTCTCATATACACAGAAACATAGAATTTGACTGCAGATAAGAACCACTTGGCCCATATAGTCTGGCACTTTTTTTTTTATCCTTTAGGCAATCTCAACCCTGTTTGAACCTTAATTCTTTGTAAGGATATTCATATGCCTATCTATTAGAGATGAGCGGGTTCGGTTCCTCTGAATCCGAACCCGCCCGAACTTCAGGTTTTTTACACGGGTCCGAGCAGGCTCGGATCTTCCCGCCTTGCTCGGCTAACCCGAGCGCGCCCGAACGTCATCATCACGCTGTCGGATTCTCGCGAGGCTCGGATTCTATCGCGAGACTCGGATTCTATATAAGGAGCCGCGCGTCGCCGCCATTTTCACACGTGCATTGAGAGTCATAGGGAGAGGACGTGGCTGGCGTCCTCTCCGTTTAGAGAAGAGAGACACAGTATTTTCGGGGAGCATTATTAGGAGGAGTACTACTGTATACATAGCCAGATTAAGGGGGGGATGCAGGGCATAATGTACCCCGGGCCCCCCTTTGTCAGAGGGCCCCCCGACCAGATCACACTAACATCACTAGCTTTCCCTCATAAGCAGTAGCAGAATCAGCAGCCAGAATGAGAGCAGGACAGTACACAGTGCAGGCAGAGACACAGAAATAGCATGTTTCAGGAGCTACCGATGGCGTTTTCTGACCAGAGGAGAGATACAGTAGGAGGGTGGAGAGATATGTAAGTGACACAGGGATCCCAGCTTCTCCTCCTCCCCGCCTGGGTGTCTGAGTCCTGTGTAAACTGTTATGCTACTAAACCACTTGGATCTAGAGATAGAGACACACACAGGGAGTCCTCCTGAGTCCTGTCTCAGTGTGTAAGTAGTACAAAGGCTGATGCTATTCTTGCATAATACATTATTTTACCTAGACATTATTACATTATTAATTAACTAATATACACCATTGGTTTAAATTTAATATACACAATGTATACCTATCACCATGACCCATTCCAGGAGGGACAAAATGCTCTCTACCTGGACTTCCTTCTTAATTTATGATTGCTATCATCTGTGTTGAAATACCTTTCTTATCAATTAAATAGTTCAACACAGGTGACACCAATCATATATTAAGTGGGAAGTCCAGGTAGAGAGCATTGTGTCCCTCCTGGAATGGGACATGTTGGGAGGTATGCGCAATTTAATAAACATCCCCCACCTTCCACCGGGGCCCCCCTGTTTTAAGTGCCCCGGGCACCCCTAAGGCTTAATCCGGCCCTGACTGTATACTACTATACTACTTGCTGAAGTGATATATAGATTAGATAGTGTGACTGTAAGTGTATTATCTGACTTGTGGGGGAGACACTGACAGTGGGGAGCAGTTAGAGTCTGAGAGCAGGACTCAGGAGTACATATAACGTACAGTGCACACTTTTGCTGCCAGAGTCAGTGCCACACTGCCATTGTTGTGACCACACTGACCACCAGTATAATAATATATTTTGTGATTGTCTGCTTAGGCCTCGGAGTACTAGTTGCAAGTTGCAACGTGACCTGTCCTGAAGTGACCACCAGTTTAATAATCAATCACCACCAGTTTAATATATATATATATATATATATATATATAATTGTATATAATATATATATATATATATATATATATATATATATATTGTATACCACCTACCCGTGGTTTTTTTTTTTCATTCTTCTTTATACATACTACTATAGTAGCTTACTGTAGCAGTCTGCGGTGCTGTGCTGACCTGACAGTGTCCAGCAGGTCCGTCATCAGTCATTACATAATAAATATATATAGTACCTGTCCGGCTGCAGTACTAGTGATATTATATTGATTTCATCTCATTATCAATAATTTATCATCCAGTCTAGACTCTATATTAGCAGCAGACACAGTACGTTAGTCCACGGCTGTAGCTACCTCTGTGTCGGCAGTCCATCCATAATTGTATACCACCTACCCGTGGTTTTTTTTTCTTCTTTCTTCTTTGTACATACTACTATAGAGTATAGTAGCTTACTGTAGCAGTCTGCGGTGCTGCTGAGCTGACAGTGTCCAGCAGGTCCGTCATCAGTCATCATTACCTAATAAATATATTATCTACCTGTCCGGCTGCAGTACTAGTGATATTATATATACATACATATATATATTGATTTCATCTCATTATCAATCATCCAGTCTATATTAGCAGCAGACACAGTACGTTAGTCCACGGCTGTAGCTACCTCTGTGTCGGCACTCAGCAGTCCATCCATAATTGTATACCACCTACCCGTGGTTTTTTTTTTTTCGTTCTTCTTTGTACATACTACTATAGTATAGTAGCTTACTGTAGCAGTCTGCGGTGCTGCTGAGCTGACAGTGTCCAGCAGGTCCGTCATCAGTCATCATTACCTAATAAATATATTATCTACCTGTCCGGCTGCAGTACTAGTGATATTATATATACATACATATATATATTGATTTCATCTCATTATCAATCATCCAGTCTATATTAGCAGCAGACAAAGTACGTTAGTCCACGGCTGTAGCTACCTCTGTGTCGGCACTCGGCAGTCCATCCATAATTGTATACCACCTACCCGTGGTTTTTTTTTTTCTTTCTTCTTTGTACATACTACTATAGAGTATAGTAGCTTACTGTAGCAGTCTGCGGTGCTGCTGAGCTGACAGTGTCCAGCAGGTCCGTCATCAGTCATCATTACCTAATAAATATATTATCTACCTGTCCGGCTGCAGTACTAGTGATATTATATATGCATACATATATATATTGATTTCATCTCATTATCAATCATCCAGTCTATATTAGCAGCAGACACAGTACGTTAGTCCACGGCTGTAGCTACCTCTGTGTCGGCACTCGGCAGTCCATCCATAAGTATACTAGTATCCATCCATCTCCATTGTTTACCTGAGGTGCCTTTTAGTTGTGCCTATTAAAATATGGAGAACAAAAATGTTGAGGTTCCAAAATTAGGGAAAGATCAAGATCCACTTCCACCTCGTGCTGAAGCTGCTGCCACTAGTCATGGCCGAGACGATGAAATGCCAGCAACGTCGTCTGCCAAGGCCGATGCCCAATGTCATAGTACAGAGCATGTCAAATCCAAAACACCAAATATCAGTAAAAAAAGGACTCCAAAACCTAAAATAAAATTGTCGGAGGAGAAGCGTAAACTTGCCAATATGCCATTTACCACACGGAGTGGCAAGGAACGGCTGAGGCCCTGGCCTATGTTCATGGCTAGTGGTTCAGCTTCACATGAGGATGGAAGCACTCAGCCTCTCGCTAGAAAACTGAAAAGACTCAAGCTGGCAAAAGCACCGCAAAGAACTGTGCGTTCTTCGAAATCCCAAATCCACAAGGAGAGTCCAATTGTGTCGGTTGCGATGCCTGACCTTCCCAACACTGGACGTGAAGAGCATGCGCCTTCCACCATTTGCACGCCCCCTGCAAGTGCTGGAAGGAGCACCCGCAGTCCAGTTCCTGATAGTCAGATTGAAGATGTCAGTGTTGAAGTACACCAGGATGAGGAGGATATGGGTGTTGCTGGCGCTGGGGAGGAAATTGACCAGGAGGATTCTGATGGTGAGGTGGTTTGTTTAAGTCAGGCACCCGGGGAGACACCTGTTGTCCGTGGGAGGAATATGGCCACTGACATGCCTGGTGAAAATACCAAAAAAATCAGCTCTTCGGTGTGGAAGTATTTCAACAGAAATGCGGACAACAGGTGTCAAGCCGTGTGTTGCCTTTGTCAAGCTGTAATAAGTAGGGGTAAGGACGTTAACCACCTCGGAACATCCTCCCTTATACGTCACCTGCAGCGCATTCATAATAAGTCAGTGACAAGTTCAAAAACTTTGGGTGACAGCGGAAGCAGTCCACTGACCAGTAAATCCCTTCCTCTTGTAACCAAGCTCACGCAAACCACCCCACCAACTCCCTCAGTGTCAATTTCCTCCTTCCCCAGGAATGCCAATAGTCCTGCAGGCCATGTCACTGGCAATTCTGACGATTCCTCTCCTGCCTGGGATTCCTCCGATGCATCCTTGCGTGTAACGCCTACTGCTGCTGGCGCTGCTGTTGTTGCTGCTGGAAGTCGATGGTCATTCCAGAGGGGAAGTCGTAAGACCACTTTTACTACTTCCACCAAGCAATTGACTGTCCAACAGTCCTTTGCGAGGAAGATGAAATATCACAGCAGTCATCCTACTGCAAAGCGGATAACTGAGGCCTTGGCATCCTGGGTGGTGAGAAACGTGGTTCCGGTATCCATCATTACTGCAGAGCCAACTAGAGACTTGTTGGAGGTACTGTGTCCCCGGTACCAAATACCATCTAGGTTCCATTTCTCTAGGCAGGCGATACCGAAAATGTACACAGACCTCAGAAAAAGAGTCACCAGTGTCCTAAAAAATGCAGCTGTACCCAATGTCCACTTAACCACGGACATGTGGACAAGTGGAGCAGGGCAGGGTCAGGACTATATGACTGTGACAGCCCACTGGGTAGATGTATGGACTCCCGCCGCAAGAACAGCAGCGGCGGCACCAGTAGCAGCATCTCGCAAACGCCAACTCTTTCCTAGGCAGGCTACGCTTTGTATCACCGGTTTCCAGAATACACACACAGCTGAAAACCTCTTACGGCAACTGAGGAAGATCATCGCGGAATGGCTTACCCCAATTGGACTCTCCTGTGGATTTGTGGCATCGGACAACGCCAGCAATATTGTGTGTGCATTAAATATGGGCAAATTCCAGCACGTCCCATGTTTTGCACATACCTTGAATTTGGTGGTGCAGAATTATTTAAAAAACGACAGGGGCGTGCAAGAGATGCTGTCGGTGGCCAGAAGAATTGCGGGACACTTTCGGCGTACAGGCACCACGTACAGAAGACTGGAGCACCACCAAAAACTACTGAACCTGCCCTGCCATCATCTGAAGCAAGAAGTGGTAACGAGGTGGAATTCAACCCTCTATATGCTTCAGAGGTTGGAGGAGCAGCAAAAGGCCATTCAAGCCTATACAATTGAGCACGATATAGGAGGTGGAATGCACCTGTCTCAAGCGCAGTGGAGAATGATTTCAACGTTGTGCAAGGTTCTGATGCCCTTTGAACTTGCCACACGTGAAGTCAGTTCAGACACTGCCAGCCTGAGTCAGGTCATTCCCCTCATCAGGCTTTTGCAGAAGAAGCTGGAGACATTGAAGGAGGAGCTAACACGGAGCGATTCCGCTAGGCATGTGGGACTTGTGGATGGAGCCCTTAATTCGCTTAACAAGGATTCACGGGTGGTCAATCTGTTGAAATCAGAGCACTACATTTTGGCCACCGTGCTCGATCCTAGATTTAAAGCCTACCTTGGATCTCTCTTTCCGGCAGACACAAGTCTGCTGGGGTTGAAAGACCTGCTGGTGAGAAAATTGTCAAGTCAAGCGGAACGCGACCTGTCAACATCTCCTCCTTCACATTCTCCCGCAACTGGGGGTGCGAGGAAAAGGCTCAGAATTCCGAGCCCACCCGCTGGCGGTGATGCAGGGCAGTCTGGAGCGACTGCTGATGCTGACATCTGGTCCGGACTGAAGGACCTGACAACGATTACGGGCATGTCGTCTACTGTCACTGCATATGATTCTCTCAACATTGAAAGAATGGTGGAGGATTATATGAGTGACCGCATCCAAGTAGGCACGTCACACAGTCCGTACTTATACTGGCAGGAAAAAGAGGCAATTTGGAGGCCCTTGCACAAACTGGCTTTATTCTACCTAAGTTGCCCTCCCACAAGTGTGTACTCCGAAAGAGTGTTTAGTGCCGCCGCTCACCTTGTCAGCAATCGGCGTACGAGGTTACATCCAGAAAATGTGGAGAAGATGATGTTCATTAAAATGAATTATAATCAATTCCTCCGTGGAGACATTGACCAGCAGCAATTGCCTCCACAAAGTACACAGGGAGCTGAGATGGTGGATTCCAGTGGGGACGAATTGATCATCTGTGAGGAGGGGGATGTACACGGTGATATATCGGAGGATGATGATGAGGTGGACATCTTGCCTCTGTAGAGCCAGTTTGTGCAAGGAGAGATTAATTGCTTCTTTTTTGGTGGGGGTCCAAACCAACCCGTCATTTCAGTCACAGTCGTGTGGCAGACCCTGTCACTGAAATGATGGGTTGGTTAAAGTGTGCATGTCCTGTTTATACAACATAAGGGTGGGTGGAAGGGCCCAAGGACAATTCCATCTTGCACCTCTTTTTTCTTTAATTTTTCTTTGCGTCATGTGCTGTTTGGGGAGGGTTTTTTGGAAGGGACATCCTGCGTGACACTGCAGTGCCACTCCTAGATGGGCCCGGTGTTTGTGTCGGCCACTAGGGTCGCTTATCTTACTCACACAGCTACCTCATTGCGCCTCTTTTTTTCTTTGCGTCATGTGCTGTTTGGGGAGGGTTTTTTGGAAGGGACATCCTGCGTGACACTGCAGTGCCACTCCTAGATGGGCCCGGTGTTTGTGTCGGCCACTAGGGTCGCTTATCTTACTCACACAGCTACCTCATTGCGCCTCTTTTTTTCTTTGCGTCATGTGCTGTTTGGGGAGGGTTTTTTGGAAGGGACATCCTGCGTGACACTGCAGTGACACTCCTAGATGGGCCCGGTGTTTGTGTCGGCCACTAGGGTCGCTTATCTTACTCACACAGCTACCTCATTGCGCCTCTTTTTTTCTTTGCGTCATGTGCTGTTTGGGGAGGGTTTTTTGGAAGGGACATCCTGCGTGACACTGCAGTGACACTCCTAGATGGGCCCGGTGTTTGTGTCGGCCACTAGGGTCGCTTAGCTTAGTCATCCAGCGACCTAGGTGCAAATTTTAGGACTAAAAATAATATTGTGAGGTGTGAGGTATTCAGAATAGACTGAAAATGAGTGGAAATTATGGTTTTTGAGGTTAATAATACTTTGGGATCAAAATGACCCCCAAATTCTATGATTTAAGCTGTTTTTTGAAAAAAACACCCGAATCCAAAACACACCCGAATCCGACAAAAAAAATTCGGTGAGGTTTTGCCAAAACGCGGTCGAACCCAAAACACGGCTGCGGAACCGAACCCAAAACCAAAACCCAAAACCCGAAAAATTTCCGGCGCTCATCTCTACTATCTATCCCAAGCATGTTTAAATTGCTCTACAGTCTTAGCCTCTACCACCTCTGATGGGAGGCTATTCCACTTATCCACTACCCTTTCTGTGAAGTAATTTTTTCCCTTAAATTTCCCCTGGACCTCCTCTCCCCCCCCCCCCCCCCCCTCCAGTCTCAGTGTATGTCCTCGAGTTCTAATCAGAGCCGGCCATAGGCATAGGCAAACTAGGCAATTGCCTAGGGCATTTGATATGCCTAGGGACATCAGCAGCTTCTGCTGATTAAAATGATATACGGCATGCCTATATACTGTGTGTAGCATTTCATATGCAGATACAGCCACAGTCTCATAGACATGCTGCATATCATTTTAATCAGCAGAAGCTGCTTGTGCATCCTAGCCACATAGTAAAGCAAATAAGACGCACTTTCATAAACAAAAGTCACCCGATGTTAGCATTGAGGCAAGATTTATGAGGACACATCTGTATCCAAGCAGGGGCAGAGGTCACAGTGTTAGTGGCACTGTGAGAGCTGTGTGCATGTGAGTGGGTTGGTTGTGCAGTAGTGTTTTGAATATGTGTAAGGAGCATTATGTGTGTCATGTAAAAATGCATTAATAATATGCAACATATGTGTAAGGGGCACTGTGTGTATAAGGGCATTAATAATGTGCGGCATATGTGTAACAGGGTACTACTGTATGTGTGTCATTATGTGTATAGGGGCACTAATAATGTGCAGCAAATGTGTATGGGGCACTATGTTTGTCATTATGTGTATAAGGGCATTAATAATGTGCGGCATATGGTTAAGGGACATTATGTGTAAAAGGGCATTAATAAAGGTTGTCATAATGTGGGCTTTGTTTATAAGGACATTAATAAGGTGTCTTACATGTGTAAGGGGCATTACTGTGTGGAATGTGTATAAATGCATTACTAATGTGTGGCATTATGTGTATAAGGTGCTCTACTGTGTGGTATTATGTGTATAAATGCATTACAAATGTGTGGCATTATGTGTATAAGGTGCTCTACTGTGTGGTGTAACATATAGAAAGGGCACTACTGTGTTGTCTAATGTGAATAAAGAGCGATAGGGTGTGGTGTAATGTGAATAAAGAGCATTTCAGTGTGATGTAATGTGAATAAGGGGCTCTACTGTGAGGAGTAATGTTTATAAGAAAAAGTGGTACTACTGTGTGATGTAATATGAATTATGGACACTATCGCATGATCAATTGTGAATAAAGTTGCACAACTATGTGGCGTAATTGGAATTGGGGTTATTGTGTCGCCATGCCTCTTGCCAGCAAAAACACACCCCTTTTTGGGCTGTGCGCCAAATGTACGAACTGTTCCTATTTAAAATATAGGGGGTACAAACACCACAATAAGGACTGCTATGGGTGAGGGGTGATGGTGCTGGGAAAGAGGTGCAGGGTCAGAGGCGGAACCAGCGGTGGTGCTAGGGGGCACCAGCCAAAATCTTGCCTAGGACATCATATTGGTTACGGCCGGCTCTGGTTCTAATACTTCTCTTCCTTTGAAGAATGTTTCCCTCCTGAACTTTGTTAAAACCCTTGATATATTTGAAAGTTTCTATCATGTCCCCCCTTTCCCTTCTCTCCTCCATACTATACATGTTAAGATCTTTTAGCCTTTCCGGGTAAGTTTTGTGATGTAGGCCATGCACCATTTTAGTTGCTCTTCTTTGTACACTCTCTAATGTATTTATATCCTTCTGGAGGGGTGTAGTAGGGTATGTCGGCGGCCGGGCTCCCGGCGTCCAGCATACCGGCGCTGGAATCCCAACCACCGGCATACCAACAGCTGGGCGGGCTCGCAGCGCTCACCACGCTGCAGGCACGCTATCTATTCTCCCTCTAGGGGGGTCGTGGACCCCCAAGAGGGAGAAAAGATGTCGGTATGCCGGCGGTCGGGATTCCGGCACCGGTATGCTGGTCGTCGGGAGCCCGTCCGCCGGCAAACAGAAGACCACCCCTTCTGGAGATATGGTCTCCAGAACTGGACACAGTATTCCAGATGAGGCCGCACCAATGACCTATACAGTGGCATTATTACTTCTTTTTTCCTGTTACTGATTCCTCTCCCTATGCAACCAAGCATCTGACTTGCCTTCCTCATTGCTTTGTTGCATTGCTTTCCTGCCTTTAAGTCACTTGAAATAGTGACTCCTAAATCCCTTTCCTCCTCAGTAGTTTCCATTATAGTACCCTTGATACTATATTTAGCCTTTGGGTTTTTGGGACCCAAGTGCATGATTTTGTATTTTTTTAGCATTAAACTGTAGTTGCCATGTTCTTGGCCATTTCTCAAGCCTACCTAGGTCATCAATCATTTGTTTTACCCCTCCCGGTGTGTCTACCCTGTTGCATATCTTTGTATCATCTGCAAAAAGGCATACTTTCTCTTCAATACCATTTGCAGTGTCACCAACAAAGATATTAAAGAGAGCTGGACCAAGTACAGATCCCTGGGGTACTCCACTAGTAACATTTCCCTCCATAGATTGCACTCCTTTTATTACAACTGTCTGTTTCCTATCCTGCAACCAGGTTCTTATCCATTTAACGGTTTTATAATCCACCCCCACGCTTTCAAGTTTATTTAGCAGTCTGCGATGTGGGACAATGTCAAATGCCTTATTAAAGTCTAGATATGCTACATCTACAGCTCCCCCTTGATCTATTATTTTTGTCACAGAGTCAAAAAAGTCAATAAGATTTGTTTGGCATGATCTCCCATGCTGTTTTGGATCCTGTAAGTTGTTTGATTTAAGATATTCCACAACTCTTTCTTTTAATAGTTTTTCCATTACTTTCCCTACTACTGATGTAAGGATTACTGGTCTGTAGTTACTTGCTTCCACTTTTGTGCAGTGGAACTACATTTGCTCTTTTCCAGTCCTCTGGAATGGCACCTGTGTTTAGTGACTGGTATTTAGTGACTGTTAAAGGTGTAACCAGCACATCTTTTAGCTCTTTGAGTATCCTTGGGTGTATCCCACCTGGCCCCATTGATTTATCCACTTTTAGTTTTGAAAGTTCTGTTGGGACCTTCTTCTCTGTAAATGTACTTTCATCTACCTTATTTTTATGAATGTCCTTGCAGCTTAACTGTGGCCCCTTCCCTTCTCCTTCTGTAGTAAATACTGAGCAAAAATAATTATTTAGGTGATATACAGTAACTGCCACTTGCAGAGATGTTTTCCCCTTCTCCGTAGACAGCATTGGTGTGATGTCACTACGCACACACGGTGACATCACAAACCCAATGATATCAAACCTTCTGGTAAATTAAAATCCATTTTTTGTTTACTTCTCTCCAGTGATCAGACCTTTATGTTCCATAAAGTGTTGTAGTGTTGTCCAACTGGGTTCGGTATGATTTACCTACGGACACAATACCGACGGTCATAATCCCAACAGCCATTGGCCGACAGTCAAAATACAGACAGTCAAAATACAGACATTCATTATGCCGACATTTTCAAAATGCCGACCTAGTCCAAATACTGACATTTGAAATGCCGACATTTCAAAATACCGACATGAGTTTTTCTGGGTTTATTGGTGTCAATGTGGACATAGGTCGACATGGACACCGTGTAAGTGTGCCGCGTCCCCATGCATGGCTCGCTGCGCTCGCCATGCTTCGGGCACAGTGCCTCGCTGCGCTCAGCACACTATTATATTGCCCCTCCAGGTCCACTGGGATGGTAAAATATGAACAAGTCTGTTTTGGGGCAAAAATTCCTTAAAAACACATGTCGGCATTTTGACCTGTCGGCATTTTAAATGTCGGTATTCTGGCTATGTCGGCATTTTGGACATGTAGGTATAATGAATGTCAGTATTTTGACCGTGTCGGTATTTCGACTGTCGTTCAATGGCTGTAGGGATTATGACCATCGGTATTGTGTCCGTCGGTAAATCAACTGCTACCCGTCCAACTGCAATGAGAAAATTTTGCAAATATGCAAAAAAAGTTTATCTTTTTTATTAATTATTATTATTATTATTATTATTATTAGATCATCAGTGAATATGGGAAACGGAATGCTTCTTTTTTTTCCCCTATGAACAAAAAACAGGAATTAACCAAAAGACTAAGGACTGGCAATGTATAGCCTGCTGCCTCACAGGTAAATGCCACCAATGCCCTGGCTGTGTGGAGTTTGTATGTTTTCTTCTGGTTTCTTCCAGGCGCTTGGGTTTACAACCACAATCCAAAAACATACTGCTAGGTTACTTGGCTTCTGGCAAAAAGACATAACCCCTAGTACAGTGGTTACCACACTGGGTGTCTCGGGACACTTGTAGGGGTGCCATGGGTTGGTGGTCCAGGACCAATTCAAATGATTTATGGTCAATGTAATAGGCAAAATCAGTGCTGTGGCTGCCAATCATACAATATTTGGACAAACAGAAGTGAATCCTGTCCCTCACCACATAATTGAGCCTAAGAATGACATATAAGCACGGTTTACTTCATTTAATATTTTCTGAATTCCTCAAAAATAAACTTTTGGCCTAGGGGTGCCGTGAAGTAAATTCTAATACTCTAGGGCGTAGCGATTCAAAAAGTTTGGAAACCACTGCACTAGTGTATGTTGTGTATGTACACATTGCAGGGAATATACGGTAGAGTGTAATACCCCTTTCACATCGCACTAAAAACCCGGTATCGACACGGCATATTGCCGTGTTGAAACGGGTCAGTGTGCGATGTGAAAGCTCCTTTTCAGAATTAGCGGGTCGCCTGACCCGGTAATTCAACCCGGTAAAAAAGAAGGGTTATTACCGGGTTGATTACCGGGTCAGGCGCAGTGTGAATGGGAGCCGTTCCGATGCGACACGGCTCCCATTCAAAGCATAGGGAGAGGCGGTGCAGGAGATGAGCTCATATCCCAGCGCCGCCTCCACCCCCGCCCTGCTGCTGCTGCGCCCTCCGCTGCTATGGCAACCGACCCGGTATATTGCCGGGTCAGAAAGCCAGCAACGGAGCGCAAATGCCGGATCCCAGTCGGTAAGTACACGTTTCTCTTACCGGGTAGGATCCGGCATTTGCGATCTGAATGCAGCTTAAGATATACTGGGACAAGGACTGATGTGAATGACTAAATATTCTCTGTAAGCACCAAGTGTCCACTATATAAATAACTATTATTGAGCAATACACTAAGAGGTAGATAGATAATTTCAGATATGGACGCAGAACGCACAGCAACAGCGTCTTATGCCCGCTGTGCAATTTCCTCTGCGCAGATCCAGATTATACTAGTGCTCACTAATGTGCCGACGGCTGCCCAGGAGGGTTTCCGGACGGAGACCACACACGAGCCCCCTTCTCTCATCTACGCCTCTGTCTCCTGCATTAGGCTCTTCTAATACAGCCCTGATACGTACATTGCCGCAGGTGGGGGAGGGGCTGGTGCGGTGTGGTGCCATGGTGGGGGAGGGTGCGGGGGTGCCACGGGTGGGGGAGGGGATCCGGAGCCACCGCGGATGGGGGAGGGGCCGGTGCGGGGGTGCCGCGGATGGGGTAGGGGGCCTGGAGTTGCTGCGAGTAATGGAGGGGCAGGTAATGCTTCTCCTGCTTCTCCTCCTGGAAGCAGCTAAGCTGCTTTCCTTTGTTGATGCTCCCTGCACCAACAAGCGGTGAAGGTTCCTGTGCCTGGGCCAGTCCATCCGCAGCCGAGTGGAGTCCAGGAAACACACAGCAGCCAAAGGGCAGAGCCTCCCATTGGATGTAACCTGTGCGGGAGGGTATTTCTCGCCCAGTCAGCAGTGAGCTGGGTGTGATAGACCTGCCGCTAACCCAATGAGAGCTCCTAGCCACGCCCAGCATTAGAAAATGAGTCACAGATCTGGTCTAATATATAGGAGACAGAATACGCATTCTCTGTTCACACTTGCCTCCCATTCCCAAGGTCTCTCATTATGGTATGCAAATATTCCAAACTACGGAAAAATACGATATCCACAATACTTCTGGTCCCAAGCATTTTCTATATGGGAAACTCAACCTGTATGGGAAAATTAATTATCGCGTTTAGGGGTCAAATATTATTTATGGTTTAATATGAATTTTCTTTTAGTTTCTCAAGCTGTTTTCACAATAACGCGTTTCGTTTTATTTTCACATTAGACAACTAGGACATTAGGTCATGTAATGTGCGGTGAATCTTCATTATGGTAAGAGCATGGAGACGGATCATTGAGTAGCGGGAATGGAGATATGTTATAGACAGGCAGAACTGCCTAGTATATTGGAAAAGAGTAATAGCAGCACAGACAGAGGTCCTCAGACGTTATTCAGATCTAACCTATGTGATCCGTATTTAAAAAGGACTTTGTCTTTGAGGCAGATTTAGGCAAAGCCCCATATTCTTGTATGACTAGTAGAACAGGAGCTCCGTTCGCCTTTAGAATGAGAAATTAGGGCTCTATTTACTAAGCCTTGGATGGAGATAAAGTGGACGGAGATAAAATGCCAGCCAATCAGCTCCTAACTGACATTTTTCAAATCCAGCCTGTGACATAGCAGTTAGGAGCTGATTGGCTGGTACTTTATCTCCGTCCACTTTATATCCATCCAAGGCTTTAGTGAATAGGCCCCTATTTTGGGTGTAATAATCTCTCTGCTGAGTACATAGTTGGAATCACCTTTACTAAAGATGCTACAGTATATACACCTTTACACATTTGTGTACATTGCACTTTGCATGTGCCTCTAGAACATGGTTCTTTACAACGAGATAGGCAATAAATGATTTGCTGTCCGCTCATAAAATGTACAGCAGTGATGGAATATATAATAGGGGTGTGTGGCGTGGTAGCTCAGGACCTAGAACCTGGGCAAAACCATGTTGCACTGCAGGTGGGGCAGATGTGATACAGTATCTGCAGAGAGATTTAGGGGTATATTTACTAACGGTGCTGGTTTTTAGAAGTGAAGATGTTCCCATATTAACCAATATGATTCTCGCTATTATATTCTAGAAGGTGCTAGATATATTATAAGTGCAATCTGATTGGTTGCTATGGGCAACATCTCTACTTCTAAAACCCGCACTTTAGTAAATAAGCCCTATAGAGTTGGGTGGGGAGTGCCCTAACGGAAATCTATATTGAAGTGTAATAATAAAGCTGACTAACATTTGTGGGCTACATGCAAAAGCAGCCGGTATTTACCCTGCACAGAAAAATTACAAATGTATTTGCTCCCCTTGCATGGCAACATGGTTTCTTCCAGATACAAAGTTAAATGTTTTTTGTTGAAGAGAGTATTGACTGCATAGGAGAGGAAAGGGTTAAACATCTGGGGAGGGGTGGACATAGCTGTAAGGAAAGTACAGCCTTCTTTAAGGGGGAGGGCTTGATATATATAGGGAAGGTGAAGCCATTTTAAGTCTCTTGGTGACTCGGTTTGGTGAGTGCTGCAGTGCCAGCAAAAAATCAATTGTTTATTGCCTGCTGTTATCAGTGACCTCCTGCCTTTTTAGTGCTCCTCTCCAATAAGCCCAGGGTGTCCCTTGCTTATATTAAGGGTTGCAAAATGTCCTCTCGCCCCCAGCGCTTCTTAAGGGCCCCGGCTCGGTTCCGACGAGCGGGCCCTGACGTTGCAGTGAGTGGTGGGGGGGACGGGGCTCCGTCCCCTAGGGCCTCATCAGATACCCCCCCTGGCATCGATGGCGGGGCCCGGGCGGACTCGTCGCCGGGTGCTGTGCCGGTCACCCCAGCCAGACGAGGGCGACGTGGGGGACCAGGGGTCCCTGCAGGCCGCTCAAGCGTTGGCGGGCGGCGGCCGTCCCCGCCGGGAGCCGCCGAGACCGGCGGCATGGCGGGCGCCCGCGGGCGCGCGGTGGGGGGCACCAGGGCGCAGCGGAGGTGGTCTCTCCTTCCCCGCCCCGGGCGGCTGTTCGGGTCGGACGGGACGTGGAGAGGCCACAGGGAGCTGGCGGTCGCCGCGCGGGGTCTAGTCAAGCACCTCGCGCGGCGGGCAGACAGGAGGAGCAGGCCGGGAGGCAGCTGGCGGTTGGGCGTGGGGCGCGCGCTCGTGGTGCGCGCGCGCGCCCACGCTCGCTCCGGGCACCGCTAGCCGCGCACGTGTGCGCGCAGCGGCGCCAGCTGAGCACACGGCGGCCTCTTCTTCTCCCCGGCTGCCGGACGTCGGCAGGGGGAGAGATAGGTTGAGGGGGGTGCAGCGCGTGCCTCGAGGAGGCAGCGCTGGGGGCACTGTAAGTTTAAATAATAATGAGGACACAGCAGGACCGGCAAGGGGTGGCCGTCAGCAGCAGGCGGGTCCACCCTCTGCTGGTCTGACGACACGCGGGAGGGCACGCGCGGAGGGGCTACAGGTCCCTGTCACTGTCGCTGGACGCGGCGGGGCCCGCGGCGGGAGGGGTGACAGGGAATGGGTCAGCGGCCGCAGGGCCGCGGCCCAGGCAGCTGTAACAGTCAGCGGGTCCTCCTCCGGAACAGGAGATTCCTCTCCTTCCCTGGATAGGGAAGAGGAGGGATCGGAGAGGGAGAGCCTCGGGGCCGGCAGGGGGGCTCTTGCCTTTGGGTCAGAGCAGGAGGAGTGGGACCCCCGGGACGTATCAGGCCGTCAAAGGGCGCGGGCTCGCGCCCAAACAAGGACCGGTCGCCCTTCGGGCGGCGTTTTCGGGGATCGTGCCGCATGGGATTCCCCTGGGGCCATAGCGTCGGCACTGGCCACGGTGGCGCAGGCGCTGGTGCCATTAGCGAGAGTGGCCTCCCCCAGGACAACGGCGGACTCCGGCCGAGCTGCAGGGCGCAAGAGGTCGGACAAGGTCAAGTCATCAGCGGTGCAGCGAGTGGCAAGAGCCTGCCGAGAGCTGGGGGCGGCAGCAGCGGAGCTGGAGCTAGGGCCAGACTGCGAGCGACAGGGAGGCTCGGGCCCTGCGCATTCCGCACGGGGTGCCCGGCGTGCGCCGCACGCGCGGGCCGGTCCCTCTTTTGTTTTGTCTTCCACAGAGGACCAAGGTGAAGGGGACTCGGCAGACTTCGCAGTGGACGAAGATTGGAATGAAGACGACGAGCAATCCGAGTCGGAGAGGTCGACAGCATCCGGTGAGTTGGTGCAGTCTTTTTCAAATTCCACCGCGAGCTCGAGTTCGCGTAGCTCTTCATCCTCCTCTTCATCCTCCTCTTTGGCGTCGCAAGCGTCCGACGCGGATAGTACCGCTAGGGCAAGGAGGGAGGCCGAGAAACTTGCCAAAAGGGCGGCGAAGCAGCAGAAGAGGCGCAAGCGACGCAGGCGAATGAGTGTAGAGGAGCGTAGGGCAAAGAAGCGGCGCGATCTGCCGGGGGTAGTGCGCTGCGAGTACACCGCAGTTATGAGGGGGCTGCGAGATAGCTGCCGCAAGAAGATACGTAGGGGTGACCTCGTAGACTTGTTCGTCTTGACTAGGGCCATGAAGAGGGACTACAAAGCGGCGGCCGCTAAGACGGGCATGGGGACAGAGGCTTTCCGGTCGTTTGATAATTGGCTGGCCGGTTTTTGGGTGTTTGCGGCATGCTATTTGGAGGATAGGCCGGAAGAACACATGAATTTTATCCGGTACCTGCATCTCGTGCATGACATGCAGCGCACGTCCGCGGGCTCGGAATGGCGGCAGTATGACCAAGAGTTTCGGGAGAAACAGGACGGGCTGCGGGTCATGGATTTTGGCTTCAAAGATGTGGAGGTCTGGCTCAAAGTGACCCGGGCATCACAACAAGAGGTGGAGCCCCAGAAACAGGGAACAGGTATGCGTCGCGCGGGGTCATCAGCCCAGGGGGCGGCCGCGGACGTAGGAATGGCCAGGACAGGCGGATCGGCCGCTCGCGGGGGCGGCCGGTCTGCTACTCGGGGGAAATGCTTCGCGTTTAATAGCGGAGCATGTTCCTATGGCAAGCAGTGTCGGTTTCGTCACTCCTGCCACCATTGTGGGGGAGCCCACCCAGCCTCCTCTTGTTTTAAAGGGGGGCGACAGGGAAGCAAGGGAAAGCAGGCGTACTCTAAGCAGGCCGCGAGCGGGACCGCTCAGCAGAGCCCCAACGCCAGTTAAGTTGGAAACGATGGGAAAGTGGCTGTATATGTATCCAAATAGGGCGCATGCAAAGTTTTTGTTAGATGGTTTTAAGTTTGGTTTCCGCTTGCCTGTTGCAAGCGAGGTATCAGTGCGGGCGCAGAGAAACCTCCAGTCTGCTCGGGCATTGCCGGCCGTCCTGCGGGAGAAAGTAGATAAGGAGGTCAGGTTGGGCAGGATGGGGGGGCCTTTTAGATCACCCCGGTGGATGACTTGGTCATCTCCCCGGTCGGGGTGGTTCCGAAGAAGACCCCGGGCGCTTTTCGGCTCATACAGCATCTGTCTTACCCGCCGGGGGCTTCGGTCAACGACGCAATACCACCAGCCTTTTGCTCGGTGGTGTATCAGTCATTTGACGAGGCGCTAGAGATGGTCCGCAGCTACGGGAGCGGGGCCCTCATGGCTAAGATCGATGTTGAGTCAGCCTTTAGATTATTGCCATTGCATCCTGACTCATTCCGTTTCATGGGTTTCCGGATTGGGACGGAGTATTTCATCGACAAATGTCTGCCGATGGGATGTTCCGTTTCATGCTCATTTTTCGAGCGCTTTAGCACTTTTCTTCATTGGTGTGTGGAGTCGACGTCAGGCGGCCACGGGGTTGCACATTACCTCGACGATTTCCTATGCGCAGGTCCGGCGAACGACACGAGGTGCGCCGATTTGTTGTTTAGCACCCAGGCTCTCTTTTACCACTTCGGTGTTCCTGTAGCCGAGGACAAAACGGAAGGTCCTGACTCCTGTTTATCGTTCTTGGGGATTGAAATCGACACAGTGGCGGGGGAGTGTCACTTGCCTCAGGACAAAGTGTCGAGGCTCCGCGAAACCATTTGCCGGTTCAAAGGCTCGCGTAAGGTCACGCTGCGGCAGGCGCAGTCCTTGCTTGGCATGCTTAACTTTGCTTGTCGGGTAATCCCGATGGGCAGGGTTTTCTGCCGGAAGCTCGAAAGGGCAACGGCGGGGTGTGCCAGGCCTCATCATTTCGTTCGATTGTCCTCTGAATTAAAAAGGGATCTGGCCGTATGGGCTTCGTTCCTGGAGGATTTCAACGGTGTGAGCATATGGCAAGCGCCAGCCGTAGACAGCGACCGGTTGCAGCTGTTTACCGATGCCGCAGGTGCCTATGGATTTGGTTGTTTTTTGGAGGGATCGTGGTGTGTGGCATCTTGGCCGGAAAGCTGGCATAGTGAGGGTCTTACAAGGGATCTGTTGCTACTGGAGCTTTTTCCCATTATGGTAGCCCTGGAAGTTTGGGGAGACCGGTTGGCTAATCGCAGCATAGTGTTTAGATGCGACAATCTGGGCGTAGTGCATGCGATTAATAACCAGAGGGCGAAATCGCTAGTGGTTCTTAGGGTGCTCGGGCACTTGCTTTTGACATGCTTGCGTAGGAATCTATGGTTCCGGGCGCAGCATGTTCCCGGCTTGGAAAACGAAATCGCAGATGCATTGTCGCGGGGACAGTGGGAGAGGTTTTGGGTTTTGGCACCCGAGGCCGAAAAGCAGGGTTTTCACTGTCCTGATTATGTTTGGCAGGTGATCGGGCCGGATTGGAAGGTCTAGCGTTGCGGTCGGTAGCGCCGGCCACGCTCAAGGCGTACGGACAAGCGTGGAGCGAGTGGGAGGCGTTTGTTCAGAGTCGTCAACATCAAGGTAAGAGCAAGCATCGGCTGATGCTCTCTTTTATGTGGCAGCTCTACGTTTCTGGTAGGTCGCGAGCGGTGGTGGCCCGGTACTTAGCTGGCGTCTCATTCTTCTGCAAGCTGCGAGGCGTCCCGGATGTAACAAAAAGTGAGGTTTTACGGAAGGCTATGAAAGGGTGGGCGCGAGTTGCGCCGACGCCGCCGGATAGGAGGCGGCCCATCGATGCGGCTTTGTTGCCGGCCGTCATCGAGGCGGTGGGGCGAGTAGCGTCGTCCAGGTTTGAGGCGCTTTTGTTCCGTTTAGCTTTCTCTATGGCTTACCACGGGGCTTTTCGAGTTTCTGAGTTGGTAGCGCCTTCCAAGAGTTCGGAATCGCGCATGCTGGTCGGGGACGTGGTAGTGGGTGAGAGGTCCTTGCTGTGCAGATTACGGCGATCCAAGACGGATCAAGTGGGGAGAGGGCGCTGGGTTACGATGGTTCCAGCGCTAGAAGTAAGCGTTTGCCCAGTGGGTCTGGCAATGCAATATCTGGGAGTACGACCCGCTAAGGAGGGGTCATGGCTATTGCACTATGACGGGCTGCCAGTCACAAAATACCAGTTCCGGTGGATGCTGGGTCGCTGTCTGACGGGCTTGGGCCTCTCGCCTGCTGCTTTCGGTACCCATTCCTTTCGGATAGGCGCGGCGACGTCGGCAGCTGCGGCGGGTTTCTCCAGAACTGAGATCCAGGCGGTGGGGCGATGGAAGTCGTCCAGTTATAAGCGATATATTCGCCCTGTCACTTGAGAGGGCGCCCGGCGCTGGGGGGCATTGTTAATTGCAAATTCGTTATGCTGTTTCAGTTCTGTGTTTTCATGATTTTGTGCGTTTGTTAATGTTTGTTCCCCCGTTTTGTTATCCTACTCAGGGATTAGCTACTCGCCGTTGCCGGCATGAGTCGGCAGCGGGGGTCTGGAGTTATTTGCGATTTTTTGCCTGACTTGACGGACTGAATTCTAATCTATAATTCGGCTAATTTGGTCTAATCAGAGTCCCTCAGCAGGTCTTTACGTTCACCTCCAGCTGAGTTATTACATGTGTTTCCCGTTTTATACCCCCCCCCCCCCCACCCCCCCCCCCCTTTTTTATTTCGTTTGTTTTATTTGATTTTCCCCTTTGTGTCTTTAATTGCGTTTTAAATTGGCAACGAAACATGGTGCAGTCGGCTAGGCCGTGACTGCTGCAATGGCGAGATCTAAAGTTTTTCTTTTTGGCAGATCCTTCAGTATAAACATTAAATAAGCCTCTTAGTAATCAATTCTACCCCTCTTTTTCCCTTCAGGATGGTTCGGAGACTGTTTGCCCATTTGGGTGGTTGGCCACTCTTACATTTACTGGGCGGCCAGGTTTGTGGCCTCGGAAGGGTCTCAGGCATTGTTTGGAACTCAGGGTGTCAGATGGCTCGGCTGGCGAGGAATGATGTGGGGTGAGCTGAGGAGTAGGTTAGTGAGTCAGGCCAGAGAGCATGGAGTCCCTAGGGTTTTGGTTGTCCATCTAGGTGGCAACGACTTGGGGAAGAGGACATCCTTGGAGCTGCGGTGGGCCATGATACAGGATCTGGCAAGTGTGACCGCGCAATGGACCAATTGTGTGTTGGTTTTTTCCATGATGGTGCCGAGATAAACATCTTAGTGATATTTGGTGGACCCCTTTCTTTGAAAGTAAAGCATTCATAACCATAACCAGAAATAACGACACAGAGACTTGAATTTGGCAGAAAATTGCTAGCTATTTATTTGTCCCTAACCATTAGGAAACCTGTAATAAAAGAGATTAATTTAATATGCCGCTCCAGCTGGCATATGGTGGCGGCCCAAAAGAACGGCTCCTTAATCTAAATTAAACTTAAATAACTCAATCCTATAAATTTACTAAAAGCTTACCATAAACCGGTAATAGGTGACAACTCAACCCCCACAGTGACTACCCACCGCTCCTGGGTGCCCTGCCGCTGCCTTCCCGGACGGGTGGTCAAGCGGCCATAAGTCGATGGAGGTGAGTGCACCTAAACCACAACAAACTGTAAAACACTACAGTTTTCTCTACCATACGAAACTGCCGTTCTTTTCCGCCAATAAATAGCCAACGAAAAACAGCCAACAACTTAGAGCCAAAGCACCACGTGCCACCATTTCCAACTACCAGGGCGGGTGGGTGGGAAACCGAATCACCAAGAGACTTAAAATGGCTTCACCTTCCCTATATATATCAAGCCCTCCCCTTAAAGAAGGCTGTTCTTTCCTTACAGCTAGGTCCACCCCTCCCCAGATGTTTAACCCTTTCCTCTCCTATGCAGTCAATACTCTCTTCTAAACATCTTAGTGATATTTGGTGGACCCCTTTCTTTGAAAGTAAAGCATTCATAACCATAACCAGAAATAACGACACAGAGACTTGAATTTGGCAGAAAATTGCTAGCTATTTATTTGTCCCTAACCATTAGGAAACCTGTAATAAAAGAGATTAATTTAATATGCCGCTCCAGCTGGCATATGGTGGCGGCCCAAAAGAACGGCTCCTTAATCTAAATTAAACTTAAATAACTCAATCCTATAAATTTACTAAAAGCTTACCATAAACCGGTAATAGGTGACAACTCAACCCCCACAGTGACTACCCACCGCTCCTGGGTGCCCTGCCGCTGCCTTCCCGGACGGGTGGTCAAGCGGCCATAAGTCGATGGAGGTGAGTGCACCTAAACCACAACAAACTGTAAAACACTACAGTTTTCTCTACCATACGAAACTGCCGTTCTTTTCCGCCAACAGCGAAAGACTCATCCCCAACAGTCTTTCGCACCGCCACCATAAACCTACCCTAACTCCTGCAAAGCGAAACCTAGATCCTCCAGAAAAAACATCATCCCCTCATTGGATAGATGTACTCCATCGCGCCGGAAAAGGTGGCTGTCTTTTAACCGACTCCTCGGGTGGCGAACCACCCTCCCACCGTGGGACAGCACCCACTTTGCCACCGCTCCGTTCACCTTTTTCCGGGCCTCATCAATCTGGCGACCATCCGCCACACCCCTCCAACACAATCTTGGCACCATCATGGAAAAAACCAACACACAATCGGTCCATGCCGCGGTCACACTTGCCAGATCCTGTATCATGGCCCACCGCAGATCCAAGGATGTCCTCTTCCCCAGGTCGTTGCCACCTAGATGGACAACCAAAAACCCTAGGGACTCCATGCTTGCTGGCCTGACTCACTAACCTACTCCTCAGCTCACCCCACATCATTCCTCGCCAGCCAAGCCATCTGACACCCTGTGCTCCAAGCAATGCCTGAGACCCTTCCGAGGCCACAAACCTGGCCGCCCAGTAAATGTAAGAGTGGCCAACCACCCAAATGGGCAAATAGTCTCCGAACCATCCTGAAGGGAAAAAGAGGGGTAGAATTGATTACTAAGAGGCTTATTAATTGTTTATACTGAAGGATCTGCCAAAAAAGAAAACTTTAGATCTCGCTATTGCAGCAGTCACGGCCTAGCCGACTGCACCATGTTTCGTAGCCAATTTAAAAGCGCAATTAAAGACACAAAGGGGAAAGATCAAATAAAATAAACGAAATAAAAACAGGGGGGGGTGGGGGGAGGGGGAGGCGGGGGTATAAAATGGGAAACACATGTAATAACTCAGCTGGAGGTGAAACGTAAAGACCTGCTGAGGGACTCTGATTAGACCAAATTAGCCGAATTGTAGATTAGAATTCAGTCCGTCAAGTCAGGCAAAAAATCGCAAATAACTCCAGACCCCCGCTGCCGACTCATGCCAGCAACGGCGAGTAGCTAATCCCTGAGTAGGATAAAAAACAAAAAAAAAACAAAAGGGGTAACACCAACAGACGCACAACACCATAAAATCACAGAACTGTAACAACATAATACATTGCAAATTTAAACAAAGCCCAAGCGCAAACCGACCTCTCATGTGACGGGGCGAATATATCGTCTATAACTTGACGACTTCCATCGCCCCACCGCCTGTATTTCAGTTCTGGAGCAACCCGCCGCAGCAGCCAACGTCGCTGCGCCTATGCGAAAGGAATGGGTACCAAAAACAGTGGGTGGGAGGCCCAAGCCCGCCAAACAGCGACTCAGCATCCATCGAAACTGGTATTTCGTGACTGGCAGCCCATCATAATGCAACAGCCAAGACCCCTCCTTAACGGGTCGCACCACCACGTATTGCCTTGCCAGCCCCACCGGGCAAACGCTCTCCTCCAGCGCTGGAACCATTGTAACCCAGCGCCCTCTCCCCCCTTGATCCGTCTTGGAGCGTCGCAACCTGCACAGCAAGGACCTCTCACCCACTACTACGTCTCCGACCAGCATGCGCGAATCTGCTCTCTTGGAAGGCGCTACCAACTCAGAAACTCGAAAGGCCCCGTGGTAAGCCATTGAGAACGCCAAACTAAACAAAAGCGTCTCAAACCTGGACGACGCGACTCGCCCTACTGCCTCGATGACGGCCGGCAACAACGCCGCATCGATGGGCCACCTCCTATCCGGTGGCGACGGCGCGACTCGCGCCCATCCTTTCATTGCCTTCCGCAGAACCTCGCTTTTTGTTACGTCAGGGACGCCTCGCTGCTTGCAGAAAAATGAGATGCCTGCCAAATACCGCGAAACCACTGCTCGTGACCTACCGGAGACGTAAAGCTGCCACATAAAAGAAAGCATCAGCCGATGCCTGCTCTTACCTTGTTGCTGACGACCTTGGACAAACTCGTCCCACTCATTCCAAGCATGTCCGTAAGCCTTGAGCGTGGCTGGCGCGACTGACCGCAACGCTATACCCTCCAGTCCGGCCCGATCACCTGCCAAACCTAACCGGGACAGTGAAAACCCTGCTCGTTGGCCTCAGGTGCCAACAACCAACACCTCTCCCACTGTCCTCGCGACAAAGCGTCGACAATACCATTCTCCAAACCGGGCACATGTTGCGCGCGGAACCACAGGTTCCTACGCAAGCATGTCAAAAGCAATTGCCCTAGCACCCGCATAACCACCAACGAATTTGCCCTTTGGTTATTAATCGCATGCACCACGCCCAGATAATCGCATCTAAACAAAATGCTGCGATTAGCCAGCCGATCGCCCCAGACCTCCAACGCCACCATAATGGGAAAAACTCCAGAAGCAAAAGGTCCTTCGTGAAACCCCCGCGATGCCATTCTGCCGGCCACGCGCACCAAGATCCCTCCAGATGGCAACCGAATCCAGAGGCGCCCGCTGCGTCGGTGAACAGCTGCAACCTAGCGCTGTCCGCCATTGGGGCCTGCCATATACACACCCCGTTGAAGTCCTCGAGGAACGAGGCCCATATTGCCAAATCCCTCTTAATCTCTGAGGACAAACGCACGAAATGGTGCGTTCTGGCACACCCCGCAGTCGCCCTTCACAGCTTCCGGCAGTACCCACCTAAAAGCGAACTCAAATGAGCCGGAAGGCGCCTGGAGCCTTCTTAGGAACCACCCCCACTGGAGAGATGACCAAGTCATCCCCCGAAGGAACACACCGCGTTGTTAAACGCGAAACATTTTCCTTTTGTGGTGGCACGCCCCCCCTGCGCGGACTGCCGACCTACCTGACTTGGCCAATCCGCCGTCCGCGCCGAACCCCTGGGAGGACGACCCTGCGTGGTGCCCGTCCGCCCCCGGCTTCCGGGGCTCCTCCGCCTGTAGCGAAGCCCGGGTGACCTTGAGCCCAACCTCAACGTCCTTGAACCCGAAGTCCATGACCTGCAAACCTTCCTGTTGTTCCCTGAATTCCTGATCGTACCTGCGCCACTCCGATCCCGAAGACGTGCGCTGCATGTCATGTATGAGATGCAGGTACCTTATTATATTCGTGTGCTCTGCTGGCCTGTCCTCCAGGTAAGATGCCGCGAAGACCCAGAACCCGGCCAGGCAATTATCGAAGGTACGGAATGCCTCAGCCCCGATGCCCTTCTTTGCGCCGCCACCTTATACTCTTTCTTCGCGACCTTCGTCAATACGAACACGTCCACGAAGTCCCCCCTCCAAATCTTCTTGCGGCAGCTATCTCGCAGCCCCCGCAGTACAGCAGTATAGACGAATCGCACGACACCGGGCAAATTGCGAGCTTCTTGGCCCTACGCGCTTCCTCGCTAAGCCGCTTGCGCCTGTTCCGCTGCCCTCTTGGCGAATTTAGTTGCCCGCTTCTTTGCCCTAGTTGTGCTACTGACTTCGGACGCCTGTGACGACATTGAAGATGAAGAGGAGGAAGAGGAAGAACTACGCGAACTAAAGCTCGTGGAGGAACCCGAATACCGACTGCACCACCTTACCTGATGCCGCCGACTCCCCCGACATGGAATCTTCCGGCGCGTCCAAATCGTTGCCTTCCTCCTCGAAATCTGCCATCGCCTCATCCCCGAGCTCCCTTGAAAAAGAGGAAGAAGCGGAGGACCCCTCCAGTACTCGCGGCACATGCCGCGGCCTCCGTGCTGGGGGCGTTGCGGCCGTGAGCTCCCCCGCGTCCTGCCCTGGACCCTGTTGTAATTCTGCGGCGACCGTCCCGAGCTCACGGCAGGCGCGTGCCACCCGCTGCGCCGCCATAGCCCGCCGGAACGAACAGCCGTTCTAGGGGAGGCAGCCGCGGCTAGCGGCCCTAACACCTTCACCGCTGTGGCCAGGGCCGAGCCAGCGCTCCGGAGGGGTCGTGACTGCCCCAAAGCGCGGTCCTGGGTCCTTCGCCGGGGCCCGCGTGCGACCACGCGCTCGCCGCCCGACATGCGTGTGCCGGGCATCCGACGCACGCTGCCCTTGCGGGAAAGCGGAGGCACCGCTGTCGGCGCCCGCACTGCCCTTGCCTCTGAATTTGTCCCCTCTTCCCGTGTATCGGAACTATCCGATGCCGCAGAGGGGGGGGGGGTGACCGCCGCGAGTTCCTGCGGCGCGTGCAGCAGCCCCGCGGCCACTAACCCATTCCCTGTCCCCCCTCCTCCCCCGCAGGCCGCTAGATTCCGGCCCCGGGGGAGTGATCTGAAAAGACCGGGAACCCCGCGGCGCAGCAGAGCGCGTGCGCACCGCTCCGCTTGCAGTGGACACGGGCTCGCGCACCTCCTGTGCATGCACCCCGTGACCTCTTGCTGCCGCACCCCTTCTCCTTGGTATCGCACTGCCCTGCCAGTGATCATAATTGCCCTGTCTCCCCTCTATCCCCGGCTCCCGCCGGATTCCGGCTGCCTGGGAGATAGCAGGGGAGACAGCAGGGCCGGCGGCGCTGCTGCGCACACACGTGCGCGGCTGGCGGCGCCAAAGGCGAGCGTGGGCGCGCGCGCACCTCGGGCGCGCGCCCCACTGCTCTCTGTCACCACAAGGCCTCTTGTCTGGGCTCCTGCATTAAGAGCCCCACTAGCTTAACCTGGTTGATCACTGCCTCTCCCCCTCCCTCCCCGCTCCACACCGTGTTCCGGCTGCGGGGGAGAGGGCTGAGGAGACAAGGAGGAAAGCGGCGCCGCTGCGCGCACACGTGCGCGAGCGGCACCGCCGGAGCCGCGCGTGGGCGCGCGCGCGTCCCACCGCTTCCGGTCCGTGCTCTCTCAGCCGAAGCGTTTGGGGATGACGTCGTGCGAGGCCCTGCAACAGGCCTCGCTCAGCTGGCCACCGTCCCCCGCCCAGTGCCCTCCCCCCGCCTGGAACCACTAGCCGGCCCCGGCAAGGGGGAAGAGCTGGGCATCGAACTCAGTCTCCGGTCCCTGGATGAGCGCCCAGTGCGGCGCGCTCCCGCGGGCACCCGGCACTGGGGCTTCCCCGGCCATGCCCGGAGGCAAGGGCTGCTGCCCGCCCACCTCCGTGCGGCCTGACTCCCTCTCTGATCCTCCTTGTCGGCCGCTCCCGCCAGTCACAGCCGGCCCGGCTTCCGCCAGATCCCTCTAGGAGGCCCTAGCCAGCTCGCCCCCGGAACCAGCCCCCACCGCCAGATGAGCGGTAACGGGCTGGGGTCCCGGCGGACCGTCGTGGGCGAGTGGCAGCCAGAGCACTGATGTGTGACCTAAATGCAGGGGGCTGACAATAGAGATGGCTACTGACTCTCTGTCTCAACACAGTAGCTGGAATCATCAGGAAGTGTGAATGACTCGAGTCACTCACTGTTTCATGAGTGGAGACAGCAGCAGCAGCAGCTTCTCTCAGACAGAGGGAGGAAACTCTGTGTCCTGTGTCCTTCAGTCAGTGTGTTCTGCTGTCTTTAGCTGTGATTGGCCAGAGGCTATACCAGGTGACACCCAGTGGGAGGGGGGAGGGAGCAGTCACGACTCACCAGTCAGTGAGTGCTCTGCTGCTGTGCCTGATCCATGTCATGAATCATGATTCATCCTGAGTCTGCCAGTGAGTGAGACAGTTGTACACTGTGTAGACTCAGTGACTCAGTGGATGGATCTGATTCATGCAGCAGGAGGTGGAGCCCCTGTGGTACAGGGCTCTCGGCTCAGTGCTCACTGATCCTGCTCAGTGTGATTGTGGGTGGAAAACTCCCTGGAGGCTAGATAGTGGATAATATAATAAATCCAAGCCCACCTAAAATCATCCAATCAGCAAAGTATGCAAGATTAAAAAAAACGTTTTTATTTGGTTTAGTTACAGAATGAATGATGTGTTTCATGGCTGTTAAGCTTTCTCTCCTCAGCCAGAAGTAATGTCATATTCTATAACTAGTATGCAATAAGTGGTTATTAATAATATATCAACATAACAGTAAATCTATGTTAATATATTATTATCAGGGCATAAGCAGCTGCCTCCCCCAGATACACTGTACAATCACTGCAGCTGAATAACTCCATGAGTCCAGCACTGATCCTCCAGCCCTGGCAACTCACTGATTCATGTGCAGTCTCTGCAACACATTCCACTACAGATGAGTCATGACTCATGTGCCGAGACACTGACTCCAGACACTTCACTGAACTGTAACTTGCACAGCAAGAATCCCCTAATAAAACAAAGTTTTGCTTGCACTGCAGCACTCACCTAACCGAATCACCAAGAGACTTAAAATGGCTTCACCTTCCCTATATATATCAAGCCCTCCCCTTAAAGAAGGCTGTTCTTTCCTTACAGCTAGGTCCACCCCTCCCCAGATGTTTAACCCTTTCCTCTCCTATGCAGTCAATACTCTCTTCTTGTGTTGGAGGGGTGTGGCGGATGGTCGCCGGATTGATGAGGCCCGGAAAAAGGTGAACGGAGCTGTGGCAAAGTGGGTGCTGTCCCACGGTGGGAGGGTGGTTCGCCACCCGAGGATACGGTTCAGAGACAGCCACCTTTTCCGGCGCGATGGAGTACATCTATCCGATGAGGGGATGATGTTTTTTTCTGGAGGATCTAGGTTTCGCTTTGCAGGAGTTAGGGTAGGTTTTATGGTGGCGGTGCGAAAGACTTTGGGGATGAGTCTTTCGCTGTTGGCGGAAAAGAACGGCAGTTTCGTATGGTAGAGAAAACTGTAGTGTTTTACAGTTGGTTGTGGTTTAGGTGCACTCACCTCCATCGACTTATGGCCGCTTGACCACCCGTCCGGGAAGGCAGCGGCAGGGCACCCAGGAGCGGTGGGTAGTCACTGTGGGGGTTGAGTTGTCACCTATTACCGGTTTATGGTAAGCTTTTAGTAAATTTATAGGATTTAGTTATTTAAGTTAATTTAGATTAAGGAGCCGTTCTTTTGGGCCGCCACCATATGCCAGCTGGAGCGGCATATTAAATTAATCTCTTTTATTACAGGTTTCCCAATGGTTAGGGACAAATAAATAGCTAGCAATTTTCTGCCAAATTCAAGTCTCAGTGTCGTTATTTCTGGTTATGGTTATGAATGCTTTACTTTCAAAGAAAGGGGTCCACCAATTATCACTAAGATGTTTAGAAGAGAGTATTGACTGCATAGGAGAGGAAAGGGTTAAACATCTGGGGAGGGGTGGACATAGCTGTAAGGAAAGTACAGCCTTCTTTAAGGGGGAGGGCTTGATATATATAGGGAAGGTGAAGCCATTTTAAGTCTCTTGGTGACTCGGTTTCCCACCCACCCGCCCTGGTAGTTGGAAATAGTGGCACGTGGTGCTGTGGCTCTAAGTTGTTGGCTGTTTTATCGTTGGCTATTTATTGGCGGAAAAGAACGGCAGTTTCGTATGGTAGAGAAAACTGTAGTGTTTTACAGTTGGTTGTGGTTTAGGTGCACTCACCTCCATCGACTTATGGCCGCTTGACCACCCGTCCGGGAAGGCAGCGGCAGGGCACCCAGGAGCGGTGGGTAGTCACTGTGGGGGT
This sequence comes from Pseudophryne corroboree, assembly GCF_028390025.1. Lineage (NCBI taxonomy): Eukaryota > Metazoa > Chordata > Amphibia > Anura > Myobatrachidae > Pseudophryne > Pseudophryne corroboree. The sequence goes on from NC_086452.1 coordinate 439,595,523, forward strand.
TGAGTTGTCACCTATTACCGGTTTATGGTAAGCTTTTAGTAAATTTATAGGATTTAGTTATTTAAGTTAATTTAGATTAAGGAGCCGTTCTTTTGGGCCGCCACCATATGCCAGCTGGAGCGGCATATTAAATTAATCTCTTTTATTACAGGTTTCCCAATGGTTAGGGACAAATAAATAGCTAGCAATTTTCTGCCAAATTCAAGTCTCAGTGTCGTTATTTCTGGTTATGGTTATGAATGCTTTACTTTCAAAGAAAGGGGTCCACCAATTATCACTAAGATGTTTAATTGCTTTACTTCCTTATCAGAATGAGGCCTCTAGTGCACTAAGGAGAAGGAGGGTAGGGGGTCCATACCGTCACTATTGAAAGTCATAGCTTCAATATATCTGCGGAGATCCTGTTGCCCTTTTTTGAAGAGCACCGTAAGGATGAGGCTTGCTGCTTATATTTAGACTGGCAGCGCAGACGTAATAGCCATAACTAGGAGCAGATTGGGAGTAACATGGAAGCATCAGAAAGATGTTCCCATAAATTGCACTCAAAATAAATGTCCGTGTGTATCTGACCTCAAAGGCCTGGCCTCGGGAATGTACAGTGTGCTGTAATGTGTTAAATATCCCAGAAGTGGTCTATAGAGGATAGGGTCATAGGTGGGGAAATGTAGCAAGTTGCAACCCGTCCAAAGAGTGATCAAGTTGCTCCTAGCATCCAACCAGCTTTCACCTATCATTTGATAGAATGTACTTGATAAATGATAGGTAGAGGCTGATTAGAAGCTATGTGCAACTTCTCCACTCTTTAGAAAGTTTAATACATCTCACCCTTAAAGGGGTTTCCACCTGTGTTACTTTAGGAATAAGGGGAGTGGCCGGCATAAGGGGAGTGGCTGTCAGGAAGGTGGGCTGTCTGGGAGGCATGGCATCATGATTGCATCATTGTAGCTCCACCCCCTGATATACAGCGCCGAAAAAGCATGCACTGTAGCAAGGGGAGGGACTACGATGGCGCAATTCATCGCAAATCACATCAACGGGTCCTCCTCGGGCGGCTGAGAGGGGGTGCGGGCAACTGGCAGGGAGGGGGTTGGGAGCCACGGTAACCTTGTGCATCTGTCAGATGCACATGGTTACCACAGTGAGCAGTACATACTGCACTTCCCTACATTCCCAGCATCCAGGACCGAGGTCCCTAGTGCCGGGGCAGTCCTCTCAGCTCAGGACTGTCCTGTTTAATTTAGGACAGTTGCTAGATCAGGCTTTGTGCTTCGTAGCCAAAAGTTATTATTGAGGCCCTTGGATACAATACAGATCTGCTGCTAGCTGGATACAAGGGCCCTGAATTCAGGGGTGCTTGCAGTTGCATGTGTAGTTGCAATTCCGTTCGCGGTGTGCTTGTGGAAATATGCGAATGGCTCAGCCACCGTCTTGTGTACAATGACACCCACCGGCGGAATCTCACATCCGCCACTCAGGTACATAAGTAAAAACATTGGGAACATCGGATGCACATCTGTTGCAACCCTTGTCTGTCTCAGACTGAGCGGCTCTCCTATGACACCAGGTCCTCACCAGGTATGAATAAGTGAGCGGTGGCTGACTAGGGAACGCCCAGAAAACAGCCCCGATACGCCTGTGCTTTTCTAGCCATCACCTGTTACCTCCTCCAAACGCTGACTGGCTGTTACTCACTTTGCAAATAAATCCTCTGTGTGTGTGCAGTAACTATTTATTCAATGCACGTGCGCACTGCGGCTTTAGCGCATGTGCAGTGGCAACTAATCGCTCCTCTGCGCCCGACATCAGCATTGCATCTATCTCTGAATCAGGCGCAGTATTATCAATGCGGAATGCACAGGAAAGCTGTGCTGTACACTGATACAATGCAAGTGAGCGGATTTGTTTGATTCTATGAAAACATGGGTGAAAATGACTAAAGATTATGCAACATATTAGTAAATGCCGCAGGAGGGCACAGGCAAGACAAAAAAATGAACTGTCATCTGAAGGTAGGAAATCCCTTTAACAATTAGTAACACAGATAAGGTTAATTCAGATCTGATCGCTGGGCGGCTAATTTTGCTGTCTTGCGATCAGATAGTCGCCGTCTCCAGGAGGAGTGTATATTCGCCGTGCAAGAGTGCGATGCCATGTGTACTCCGAGCTGCTAAAATACACTTTGTGCAGTTTCTGCGCGGGTGGTATTCGGTATACCGGTTGTTGGGATCCTGGCGCACAGTATACCGGCGCCGGAATCCCAACAACCGGCATACCGACACCTTTTCTCCCTCTTGGGGGTCCACGACCCCCCTGGAGGGAGAATAGATAGTGTGGCGTACATAGCCGTGCCCGCAAGGGCCTCATTTGCGCTCGCCCTGCTGTCAGCAAGCCGGCGGTCGGGATCCCGGCGCCAGTATGCTGGTCGCCGGGTACCCAGCCGCCGGCAACTCATACTACACCCCTCTGCGCAGCCCAGGACTTACTCCTACAGTGCGATCACATCAGGCTGATCGGGGCCGGAGCTGACGTCAGACACCCGCCCTGAAAACGCTTGGGAACGCCTGCGTTTTTCCGGACACTCCCAGTAAACGTTCAGTTACCACCCCCAAACATCTTCCTCCTATCAATTACCTTGCGAACGTCCGTGCAAACAGATTATTTGCACCATCCCATTGCTGACCAGCGATGCCCTTTGTTGCTGTCCGATGCATGTGCGCATTGCGATACATACGCATGCGCAGTTAGTACCTGATAGCCCTCTGTGCGAAAACGCACAGCAACGATCAGATCTGACATACTTGCCTATTTTTAAAAAAGCATGTCAGGGAGATGTGAAAGTAACACCTACCAGCGCGGACGTGTACCGCTACATCTGAGAGGCGTGTCATAAACATGACTTACATCCAAATATAAATGAGCCCCAAAGTTAGTAAGATCTACTTGTTGATATTTTTCAGGATTTGTTTGTGTATTGTGTTTTACATCAGGTTCCATATACTGTAATTGGCCATGAGAAACCTTATTTAACCTGCATGTAGCCATAGGGATCTTTGGGGCAGATGTATTAACCTGGAGAAGGCATAAGGAAGTGATAAACCAGTGATAAGTGTAAGGTGATAAAGGAACCAGCCAATCAGATCCTAACTGTTAATTTACATATTGAAGCTGATTGGCTGGTGTCTTTCACCTTGCACTTATCACTGGTTCCTTATGCCTTCTCCAGGTTAATACATCTGTCCCATTGTGTCTTATAAGTTAATGCAGGGAAATGGCGCTGATGATCCCATTTGAATGTATGTACCTCTAATATATTTATTTTTACCCCAAGAATGTAACGGCTACATAATATGGGGTAAGGTGCAATGAGGGAGATTTCTGGTCTAATCAGGGAGTCAGGGAGATTGCTACTATTTCAGGGAGTCTCCTGCAGAATGAGGGAGGGTAGGCAACTATGGATCTCAATGACCCCCATAGAGCAGAACAGTGACACAGCGGTTAGCACTGCATTTCTGCCTCACAGCGCTGAGTTCATGGGTTTTTATTACAACCAGTGTCCGATCTGTGTGGAGTTTGCATGTTTCCCCATTAGGCGCTCCGGTTTCCTCCCACAATCCAAAAACATACTGGCAGGTGAATTCGCTTCTGACCAAATAAACCCTAATGTGTGTCCGTATGGTTGGGAATATAGATTGCAAGCTCTATTGGCTGATGTGAATGATTTGCGTAACATGTAAGTGATATATAAAAACCTGCCCAATATTATGTGCAATAGATGCGCTTCCGGACAGGTGCATTTTCTCTCTGCGTAGTCCTGAATGCACCACCACTGGAGGTTACCAATGTCAGAGAGCCCCATCTAACCCAGTTGCCATGTAATCCTCATTTATGGTGTTGCAAATTTAACAAGAGAACCTATAATTTACTTACTGACTTTTATGGCTGTGGCATGTCAGCCGCACCCTCTCCCCTTTACAAATGAGCTGCATAGTGTCATGTTACCACCTGTGCATCCCACACCATGCCGGGCAATGGGCTTTGTGCAGGGAACGCCTCTGTTTGCATAATGTTTCCTAGTCTACAGTTATATTTGCATAGAACTTCCACTGCTAATGTGACACCAGAAGGTTTCAGGAAGGGCGCTCGCTTTGTTTCTGTCACAGGTTCCACTTGTGCTCCTGGAGGAGACCCAGGAATTGAGATCCAACACAAAAGGGGCCGTTGAGCGTCTCTACCTTGATGCTGGGGACGGAACAGATGGAGCTATAAGGAGAAGGCGACACGGAATGCATCCAGAAGACGTTATGTGGAACGTGCACCAGGGACGAGGTTATTAAAGGTATGTACGGTACAGAATTACCCGCTGCCTCTTGTGTGCAGTGTACATAGAGCAACGTCTGGGAATAACTTTACGTTTACCATTAAACAACTGATTCCTATTTTGTATTGTACACGTCAGGTACTTACAGGGACACAATAAGGACCAGGGACCAAACAATAAAAGGGTAACCTCCGCTGTGTATACTGTATCATTTTCTTCTCTTCCATTTGGCTTTGAGAAATTCAGCAATTTATAAAATAATCTCTGAATGATTAAAGCGCTACGGAATATGCTGACGCCATATAAGTAAATGATAATAAATAAATAGTTGCTCCCAATAATAATTTTCCAAGGAACGATGATGACAGGTAATGCAAATTTAAATAATATAGATGGCACTGTCATCCTTCTGCTGCCTTCTAGTAACTGTAGCAGCTGATCCTGCAGCTGCCACACGTCAAGGGTCCAGGATTAATGTATTAGGATTTAACCCAGGACTTGTGCTGCGATATCTACACTGAATATGTGACTCTTGAAGTTCAGCAAAGTAAACAGTAGTTTGGCTATAGTACTGTAAACCCATTGCCTGCAGTCTGTCTAGAGCAGTGGTTCTCAACGTCGGTCCTCAAGTACCCCCAACTGGTCATGTTTTCTGGATTTCTTTAACCATACACAGATGAGTTAATCTGTTTTGCTGGGTGAGTAATTATCCCACCTGTTTCCACAGATAGATATCCTGAAAACGTGACCTGCAGTGCTGGGGGTACTTGAGGGCAGGAGTTGAGAGCTACTGGTGTAGAGTAGATAAAGACAGACAATGGATAAGTTTTCCATTATTTAAGCATGAACCCAAATCATATGTCTGGAATTTATACTTGGATCAATAGAGCCTGTTTGTGGTCACTCTCTCTAATAGACCCTTGGACTATTATAATGTGGTACCCAGGGTCACATTTATAATGTATGTTTCCCTAGGCTGGAGGTTCTCAAATGCGTTGCTCAAGGCACCCCAACGGGCCAGGTTTTAAGTATATCCATGCTTGGCCATAAGTGACGTAATTAGCACCTCAGTCAATTTGATTTAACCGTCTGTGCTGATCCATCGATACTAAACATGGACTGTTGGTGTTCATTGAGGACCACATTTGAGAACCTCTGCCCTAGGCATTGCTATTTAATATACCCTAGATAGACCAGTGGGTCTCAAACGTTTTTGAGTCATGTCGCCCTAGAGTATAAGAATTCACGGCACACCCCTAGGCAAAAAGTTTCTTATTGAGAAATTCCGAATAAAAAATATTAAATTAAGTAAATAGTGTTTATATGTCATAGTTTCAGTTATGTGGTGAGGGACAGCATACCTCCCAACATAGCCCTCTCCAGGAGGGACACAATGCTCTACTCTTAGACTTCCCTCATAATGTATGATTGCCATCACCTGTGCTGAAACACCTTTCTTATCCATTAACTCACAGGTTCTCAAACGCGGTCCTCGGGACCCCACACAGTGCATGTTTTGCAGGTCTCCTCACAGAATCGCAAGTGAAATAATTAGCTCCACCTGTGGACCTTTTAAAATGTGTCAGTGAGTAATTAATACACCTGTGCACCTGCTGGGTTACCTGCAAAACATGCACTGTGTGGGGTTCTGAGGACCGGGTTTGAGAACCACTGCATTAACCTGTTCAAAACAGATGCCGGCAATCACAAATTAAGAGAAAAGTCCAGGAGCAGAGCAGAGCATTTTGTCCCTCCTGGAGAGAGTCGTGTTGGAAGGTATGGGACAGGATTTACTTCTGTTTGTCCACATGTTATGATTGACAGCCACCAGCGCTGGTTTTGTCTATTACATTAACCATAAATAATTTGAATTGATCCTGGACCACCAACCCAGGGCACCCCTGCAAGTGTCCTGAGACACCCCAGGGAGCCACGGCATACAGTTTGAGAACCACTGTGCTAGACTATCATTTGTGATGAATTCTTGGGTCTCTTAGGTTTACTTGCAAAAGTGCTAGGCTAATTTATGCTTGTGCCCAGTCTACCTATATGAATAATGGCCAAATGAACATATGTGTGTATCTGTGTGACCCTCCAACACGACCCCTTCCATCAGGTACAAAATGCTTTGCTCCTGGACTTCCCTCTTCATGTATGATTGCCGTCACCTGTGTTGAATTGGTTAATTGATGAGGAAGTTGTTTCAACACAGGTGACGGCAATTATCAATTAAGAAGGAAGTCCAGGAGCAGAGCATAGTGTATCTGATGGAAGGGGTCATGTTGAAGGGTCTGTGATAGGGAATACAGGGGGAGATGTATTACGCCTTGGAGAGAGATACAGTACCAACCAATCAGCTCCTAGCTGTCATTTTACAGGCTGTTAGAAAAACGACATATGCTACTTTATCTCTAAACACTTTATTTCTCTCCAAGGCTTGATACTTCTCCTCCATAGATTGTAAATTCCACGGGGAAGGGACTGAATTATTCTATGTAAGGCACTGCAGAATTTGGATACGCTAGATAATAGTTTTTTAGCACTTCAAAAGACACATACAGTATAGTATCAGAGCGAGCCAGCTTAGCCATATGCTTGCCACAGATTCACCAAATCTTCCATCTCATAACCTCATTTCCCTACTGCCATAAATTACTGTTCTTGTATATACAAGGGTATATTGGTATCTAAGGGTATTATTCTTGTCCATTAGTAAGGTGATGTAAGGAGTAAGGCTTGCAGCTACCAGACTTTATGGCTACAAAACTTCCGGCAGACGCGTATTTGAGATGATCTTGTAGTTAGCATATCAATAACTTCTATCAGTGACATCACAGGCGTAAGGTGGAACAAGGAAAAGGTGTGGATTTTCAAAACAGTGTATCTAAGGTCCACCACTTGAGCTGCTTTTGACACTGTGGACCACCCTCTCCTTCTGCAAATCCTTCACTCAATTGGTCTGCGTGGCACTGCCCTCTCTTGGCTGTCGTCCTACCTCTCTGACTATTCATTCTCTGTCTCCTCTCATGACTCCACCTCCCCCTCACTTCCACTAACTGTAGGTGTACCCCAAGGCTCTGTCCTTGGTCCTCTTCTCTCTCTATACATCCTCACTAGGTGAGCTCATTAGCTCTTTTGATTTCCAAAATCATCTCTATGATGATGACACTCAAATCTATCTTTCCTCTCCGGACCTCTCCCCTGCTCTGCTCACTCGAATCTCCAACTGTCTCTCTGCTACCTCTTCCTGGATGTCCCAGCGCTTTCTTAAACTCCCCTCTAGCACACATGGATGCCGTCTCCTCTCCTGCAGACATCCTGCTTGTGTTTAACAACAGATGGCCTCCACAGTGACAGTCCGCAACTGGTCAGAGTTGAACCACAGGCTGCGGCGCTGGATGGGGAGGCGATGATCCTCTTCTTGGGCAGGGCCGTTGTACTCTTTTCTTTAACGGCTGCAGCGGCTCTGGCAGCGCGGGCGGGTGCGGCGCGTGCGTCATGACGCACGCGACGTCTGACGAACCCGCTGCGCCCCCCTAGGACCCAACGCTCAAGGTTGCAGCCTGACCAGTTGGTTGATCAGGCCCTGCATATCGCCCTGTACATCCAAGGGTGCTGACTTTAACAAGTACCGTGGCAGTGCCTGTTCTGTTGTAACAGATTCAGGGGGACATTTACTAAGCAGTGATAAGAGCGGAGAAGTGAGCCAGTGGAGATATTTCCCCATCAACCAAACGGCAGCTCTGTATAATTTTATAGTATGAAAATTACAGATGTTACTTCAGTGCTGATTGGTTGCCATGGGCAACTTCTCCACTGGCTCACTTCTCCACTCTTATCACTGCTTAGTAAATGTCCCCCTTAAATCCTTATAATTTTTTCTTTGACTAGACTTTAATGAATACTTTAAAAAAAAATGTTCCTATATTTTATCTCTTTTAAACTTTCTCTTTTCCACATTAGTCTGGCCTCCCCGTTCCACTGAGTGTGCGCACGTCAGAAAGATGGGTCATACGCACACATCTGTGTACAGACATCTGGCAAAGTGATCAGTTAATAGTAACGCACTCAGGGGAGCAGATGTTTGCAGGAATTGGGTGAAGCACGCAGAACAGTCCCTAATCCACCTTGAATTGCAGAAATGAGATGTAAATTTGCAGCATGCGATTAAGGGGTGGAGGAAGCACATTATTAGGGGTCGTTCCTTGCAAGGCGCGCCACCATTTTCCTCTTTCAGTGGCCCCCTTTTTCACTTCCATGTTACATGACGCAAAGAAGCTCATTACTGGGCGCTGTACAAGCAATGTTGTACACACACATTACAATTGCCACCTATAATAAGGCCAATCCTGTTGCGCATGGATGGTGTAATGGTTAGCATTGCTGCCTCACAGTACTGAGGTCATGGGTTCCATTCCCACCATGGCCCTAACTGTGTGGAGTTTGTATATTCTTCCCATGCTTGCGTGGGTTTCCTCCGGGTACTCCGGTTTTCTCCCACAATCCAAAAATATACTGGTACAGTAGGTCAATTGGCTCCCAAAAAAATTAACACTAGCGTGGTGTGGTAGGGGATATAGATTGTAAGCTCCACTGGAGCAGAGACTGATGTGAATGGCCAAATATTCTCTGTAAAGTGCTGCGGAATATGTGTGCGCTATATATATAACGGGTAATAAATACCTCATAATGGGGGAGATGTATCAAACCTTGGAGAGAGTTTCTAAGTGTAATTTCTAATACTGTGCTAGATAAATTCCGATTGTAAAGTGCAATGGAATTTGCTGCGCTATATAAGAAACTGTTAATAAATAAATAAATGACGGAAGCGGATTGGCTACTTTGGGCTACTTCTCACTCTCCAAGGCTTGATACATCTCCACCAGTAGTCAAGATTGTGACCAAACCAGCAATGCCCCAATCCATCCAAACCACGCCCCAGTCTGCCAAAACTCCACCCAAACTATCCTGAAATGACCACTATTGGGTGAAACTTTGCCTCCTTCGAGGTCGGTGGATCAGGATTGGTAAGTATGCTGTTGTCCCCTCCCACTCATGACTATTATAATGTCAGGAATCAGGCTAAACCAGGCTCTCCCATTACATAGCGACGGGGCTACATAAAGGACGCCAGAGTGTTCATTTATACTAAGCAGCCCCAAACATGTATTTTGCTTCGCTTGGTACATTTATATATCACGCTAATCCTTACCATGGGGTCTATTCATGAAGCAGTGAAAAGAGTGGAGAAGTGAGCCTGTGGTTAGTTGCCCATGGCACCCAATCAGCTGCTCCGTACAATTGTATAGTATGCAAATTATAAATGTTACTTCAATGCTGATTGGTTGCCATGGGCAAATTCTCCACTGGCTCACTTCTCCACACTTTTCACTGCTTCATGAATAGACCTCACTGTTGCATGCTTTTAATGCGCTCCTTTGGATCAACGTTGTTTGGGTAGTTTAGTTTTAATTTTTGAAAAGGTTTGACTGGTATTTTTACCATACTGTTGCATCCCTCAAACATTTCCGAGGTATATGTGCTGCAGGCTAAGTAAGAACCAAGGACGTGAGGTTGTACTTTCCCCTCCCTATTGTTTACTTTTATACTTACTCTATTTGCTTCTTTATTACGTCCTTGCTTGCAGACTTGCTGTCTCCCATGTACAGCCGCAGGGCATGACCGTGAAACTCCAAACCTGTCCACATTGTATTCTAGTTTTATTATGTAGTATTGTGTCATGTTTGTGTCAGTGTATGCTTTATGTTATTTGTGTCTGGAAGCCTGCTTAGGTATATAACAGCTCACAATAGTTTGTCTGCTTGCGCTGTTAATGGTCTCTCTGTGGCAATTTGTCCGTCTGGCTTAGCTGAAGGCCCCGGAACGTTTAATAGCTAACCTGGTGCATGGAGGCACATTTGCTCCACGTGGTCTCGCTCACCATGCGAGGGGACACAGTGCACTAATTGGGGTTCCCGGTCACCAGTGCTTAAGGTGGTCCTAGAGAGGTGGTGGAACTCAATGCTTGTGAAATAAAGGAATTTTGCGCGCAGCAATAAAAGGGCGTGACCTCGAAAAAGGGGGCGTGTCACCCGATAGTATCCTCAATTCAAATTATGCCGCAGAGTAGCACAATATTGTTCACATTACACCACATAGTAGTGTCCCTTCTTCATGTTATGACACACATTAGTGCCCCTTATACACAAAGCCCACGGTAGTAGCACCCCTAATACACATAATGCCCACAGTAGTAGCACCCCATAATACACATAATGCCCACAGCAGTAGCGCCCCTTTATACACATAATGCCCACAGCAGTAGCACCCCTAATACACATAATGCCCACAGTAGTAGCACCCCTAATACACATAATGCCCACAGTAGTAGCACCCCATAATACACATAGTAACATAGTAACATAGTATCTGAGGTTGAAAAAAGACAATTGTCCATCGAGTTCAACCTATTTGTGGTGTCCTATGCATGATGATTTGACTAAAATTTCATAATGATGATTTGACTAAAATTACACATAATGCCCACAGTAGTAGCACCCCTTATACACATAATGCCCACAGTAGTAGCACCCCTAATACACATAATGCCCACGGCAGTAGTGCCCCTTATGTAATACCCACTGTAGTGGTAGTGCCCACAGTAGTAGTGCCCCTTATGTAGAGCCCATAGTATTGGTGCCCCTTATTCAGTGCCCCCAGTAGTAGTGCCCCTTATGTCCCCAGGAGTGATGCCCCTTATGCAATGTTCTCATTAGTATTGCCCCCAGTAGATATGCCCCCTGTAGTTATACCCTCTGTAGATATGCCCCTAGTTGGTGTGCCCGCAGTAGTTATGTCTCCAAATGGAACTGGCTCACTTTAACCTCTGACGGTCACTTTACTTAGAAAACGACACCAAAAAAACCTCATGTCGACCTTTTTCCATGTCAACCCGATGACCTTGTTGACCTTTTACGGGTGTCGACCTAGTGCATGTCGACCAATAATGGTCAACCTAAGGAGTGTTGATCTAAATAGGGTCGACCCAACAATCCCATTCCATCTCAGAGGAGCTTGGTGCATTGCATCCCCATCATGTCTCTTTGCACTGTAAATACTGGAACACAAATGATAATGCTGAAGATATAAGACACACAAGGTAAGCAGTGCATTCAGCATACACAAAAAGAGGAATGTTACTCATTTACAGATCGGACATCCAAGGAAGCCAGATTAGCGTTATGCGAAAGCGAGATGCCGTGCGTCTGCAAGCGGAAAGCTGCGCCGCCCATTGATTGGTGCACTTGCAGCTGCCCCGAGCTTCCCTTCCCCATAGGCACCACTCAGAACTGCGCAGAGCTAAAGGTAAATGCCCAGGCCACTCTCAAAGGTCAAGGTAGTTGCGTGCACTGTCGCCGTCCCAGTTCACACCCCGATACGCCCAGCTTTACAGTAAGACAGACCTGGCCAAGAACAGGACAGAGATACGTAAAATTTGGTATATTCACATCTGCGCTATATGCAAAAACTCATCATACGTGCACAGTGATCCGTCTGACGCAGATTCAGACCCTTAATGTGCCGTTGGTCAATATTGAAAAATAGGGACATTTACAATATTAAGAACCTGGGAATACCCTGTAAATTAGAGCATACCTACCTATTCTCCCAGAATGTATTCCTACACGCCTGGGTGAGTAGGTTGCCCTCCCACATCCAGGGCTGCAGAGAGCGGGACTGGGCCCGGGTACTTGTGGGAGGCCTCATTGTGCAGCATGGCCAGTCCCCTCTAACAGAAAAATGATGGAGGGTGACAGACCCAGCAGGGGAGGAGGGAGGAAATGATCAGTGCGATCACTCTCCCCTCCCCAACACATACATCATGAAGGGAAATAGCAGACTACCTGGGCTAGGAAGAGGGGTATGAAGTGTGTTGGGAGGGGGGGGAGGGGGTGACAGACCCTGGCCCCCGCCATGCCCCTCCTACAAGCCTGGGCCCAGGTAATAAGCACCCTGTCCCCCTCCTCTCAGCACCCCTGCACACATCCACACGGGAACCTAATGCCATAATTGGTAGCTAATGAAATCATTGAGGTGCCACTCCCAGCAGCATGGAAATGGAGTCTGCGGAATTGCGCAGTGTGGGCGGGGCCACGATTGCGGGAATTGCTGTAAGCAAATTTTTAATATGTAGAAAAAAAAACGCAGACACATACCTCCCAACGGGTTCACTACGATATGCCGGCGGTCGGGCTCCCGGCGACCAGCATACCGGCGCCGGGAGCCCGACCGCCGGCTTACCGACAGTGTGGCGAGCGCAAATGAGCCCCTTGCGGGCTCGCTGCGCTCGCCGCGCTATGCGCGCCACACTATTTTATTCTCCCTCCAGGGGGGTCGTGGACCCCCACGAGGGAGAATAAGTGTCGGTATGCTGGCTGTCGGGATCCCGGCGCCGGTATACTGTGCGCCGGGATCCCGTCAGCCGGCATACTGAAGACCACCCCTCCCAACATGACCCTCTCCAGGAGGGACAGAATGCTCTGCTCCTGGACGTCCCTCTTAATTTGTGATTGCCATCACCTGTGGTGAAACACCTTTCTTATCCATTAACCTGTTCAACACAGGTGCCGGCAATCATAAAGACAGGGAAAAGTCCAGGAGCAGAGCACTGTGTCCCTCCTGGAGAGGGTCATGTTGGGAGGTATGCTGACATCTCCATAAACACAAGAAAAGAATGTAAAACTATAAAAAACGTCATAAATAGCTTTATTATATGTTACAGTACATGCGATACTGTGCATTTATATTGGCTTTAAAAAATGTCTCTAGAGATGTGTATCTCTGTTGTTTGATAGAAGTGAATTCTGGAATAAGATGCATTATACGTTCCTAGCCATTATACTGCTAATGCCATGTGACTAGTTACCATGGTATTGAGTGCAAAGAACCATTGTTCCCTCTCTTCCTCCTTGGCTGTGTGAGCTTGGATACAGATATGATGCATCGGGTTCCCTGGGAAGAGAGGACCATTAAGTGCCTTGTAAAGGTCAGCCAAGAGTACATTGCGGAGATTGGCTGCTAAATAACCCACTGTTTGCAGTATCAGTTCTCCGGCCCTGGGAAATTACTTCTGCATTCCCCTTTATTCTCTCTTTGCGCTCTCTCTGAGCTACTGTCTGGAAGTCACCTGTGAATGAACCACTTGCGCGGCTCTCCGGTGTCTGCTCTTGGCATTTGGCACTGTGCGCCATTGTTCCATCGCTGGCACAATACGTGTCTTTGTGGAACTCGGTTGCTCAGCTATACGTGTAGACAAAGATTAGGACCAGCTTCCAAATACTGCACAGTTACATTGATAACTATTGTATTTTACTTTAATGCATACTGTTCAGGCCTAATTTGGACGCTTAACCCTTAGCGCGGTTGGTTTGTGTATGCAATAATAACTGAAGGAGACGTAAGAGTGGTAGAATGAGACAAGGTTAGGTTTATAATAAGCTACAGATTTAGAATAGAGTATATTTAGTACTAAAGTGCGGGTTTACGGAAGTGGAAAACCGGATTCTACTTATCATTTATTTAGCACCTTCTAGAAGATAATAGCTAGAATGTGATTGGTTGCTATGGGGAACGCACATCTACGATCAAAGTCTTTGACATGCGGGGAAACGCCCAGCACAGGGCAAGTCCGCCCCACTTTCTGGGTCCTGCCCCCCCCCCCCAGGCATGTGAAAGCATTGCACGGGGGCGATGCTTTCGCACCTGCCGAGTAGCTCCCTGCCTACGCAGTTTAGCTTCGAAGGCAGACGGCTACCTGCCATGTTTTTGGCCGCAGCGGCTGCATGTGACGTCACACAGCCACCGCGACCCGCACCAGCAACGACGCCTGCCGCCCCGCGGCCGTCGCATCTCACTGTGTGTGCACGCGCAGTACGGATACTGTACGTGCGGACATCTTCACTTGTCTTCAGCCTGCGTATGCTGCTGCAGCAGCGACCAGGTCTGAATTAGACGCTCTACACCTAAGTGTAACCTTCGAAGCTCGCCCAACATGGCTGCCTCATCTGGTACGCTTGTGGATGGCATGAAAAATACATAGGTTTGGTGGTTTTGTTGGAACTCTACTCTGAACTTTAGGACTCTGAAATCACCCCCATTTTGTATTCTCTTCTAGGGGTAGACTATTCCACCCTGGGTAATCCTACGCTGTGTGTCCAAGATGGCTGCCGCGCCTGGTACCTTGTGAGGGTGGAATACACAAGCCTTGGAAGTTATTACCCAAAATGCCTACACCAACCCTGCATTGTGCTTTCTGTGCGCTCAAGGTTTTCTTTTGTCTGTGTGGCTTGTCTATTGCTGTATTACTTAAATCCTCTGTATTATGTACATTGTTTCTGATGTCTGTTAAGCGCCTTGAGTCCTGTTGGAGAAAGAATTATTATTATTATATTGTCTCGCTCAGTCACAAACACAGTAAAGGTATTCACAACATTAATCGGAATAAGAGCCTGACTGTGACTTGGTGCAAAAGCAGATGCCTCTCAAGGTTTCCTGCAGAATGCGCCTGCGACCAGAACAGCAAATGCGGTCAGTGCATGTCTGTAGCACGAAGCGTCCGAATTGGGAAAGGGCCTCTGTACAAATCAGGCGGACATTGATGCGTGGGATGGGACAGGGATGGGAGGCCTGTTTCAGACAGATCTGTTGCAAACAGCAAGTGGTGATACTAATAGCGTTCGCTGCGGCCTGGCCAGTGGTGTAACTACCACCCCCGCAGCCACCGCGGAGGCTTGGAGGTGCAATCTGCTAAATGTCCCTTCCAAAATGGCCGCCGCCATGGAGGAGACATGCTAGAGGTAATACTTGACCTGTAGCATCTAGGAAGTGCCGGGACCCGCGGGAGTGCATAGCGCTGGCCGTGGCTGTGGCACCCTGCCACCTTGCTACTCTGGCGCGGCGGCAGCAACAGGGGGATCGGGCAGCGGTACCCGCGGCTCACTGCAACATTCAGCCAGAAGGGGGGATCGGGCAGCATTGCCCGCGACTCACTGAACAGCAGGGGGGCGGGTTGGGCAGCATTACTCCATAGCAACAACTAACAAGCATGACACCCAGTGCATAAAATCCCTGCAACAAGCCTGGCCATGAGCTTGACACCCAGCGCATGAAACCTCTGGCAACGAGCATGACACCCAGTGCATGAAATCCCTGGCAACAAGCATTACCCCCTGGCAACGAGCTTGACACCCAGCGCATGAAACCCTGGCAACGAGCATGATACCCAGCGCATGAAACCTCTGGCAACGAGCATGACAACCAGCGCATGAAACCCTGGAAACGAGCATAACACCCAGCGCATGAAACCCCTGGCAACAAGCATGACACCCTGAGCATGAAATCCCTGGCAACAAGCATGACACCCTGAGCATGAAACCCCTGGCAACAAGCATGACACCCTGAGCATGAAACCCCTGGCAACAAGCATGACACCCTGAGCATGAAATCCCTTGGCACCGTGCATGAAACCAAGATCATGAAACCCCTGGCAACGATCAGGTAATTTAAAAGTAATTAGAAGCCTTAGTTACTGTAGGGCTTAATGTGTAATGGGCATTGTGGTGTGTGTCATAATGTATCACGGACATTGTGGTGTGTGGCATAATGTGTCACAGGCATGACGGTGTGTGGCATAATGTGTCACAGGCATGACGGTGTGTGGCATAATGTGTCACAGGCATTGCGGTGTGTGGTATACTGTATCACGGGCATTGTATGTGGTATAATATCTCAGGGGCATTGTAGTATGTGGTATAATGTATCAGGGGCATTGCAGTGTGTGGTATAATGTATAACGGGCATTGCGGTATGTGGCATAATGTGTCACAGACATGACAGCGTGTGGTATACTGTATCACGGGCATTGTATGTGGTATAATATCTCAGGGGCATTGTACTATGTGGTATAATGTATCAGGGGCATTGCAGTGTGTGGTATAATGGGCATTGCGGTGTGTGTCATAATGTGTCACAGGCATGACGGAGTGTGGTATACTGTATCACAAGCATTGTATGTGGTATAATATCTAAGGGGCATTGTAGTGAATAGCATAATGTATAATAGGCATTGTGATGCGTGGCATAATGTGTCACAGGCATTACAGTGTGTGGCATAATGTGTCACAGGCATTATGGTGTGTGGTATAATGTCTCAGGGACACTGCAGTGTGTGGCATAATGTCTTAGGGGCATTGCAGTGTGTGGTATAATTTATTACGGGCATTGCGGTGTGTGGTATGATGTATAACGGGCATTGCGGTGTGTGGCATAATGTGTCACAGGTATTGCAGTGTGTGGCATAATGTCTTAGGGGCATTGCAATGTGTGGTATAATGTATAACAGGCATTGCGGTGTGTGGCATAATGTGTCACAGGCATTGCGGTGTGTGGCATAATGTCTAAGGGCCATGGCAGTGTGTGGCATAATGTCTTAGGGGCATTGCAGTGAGTGGTATAATGTATAACAGGCATTGCGGTGTGTTGCATAATGTGTCACAGGCATTATGGTGTGTGGTATAATGTCTCAGGGACACTGCAGTGTGTGGCATAATTTATAACTGGCATTGCGGTGTGTGGCATGTGTGTCACAGGCATTACGGTGTGTGGCATAATGTCTAAGGGCCATTGCAGTGTGTGGCATAATGTATGCTGGGCATTACTATAAGGAGGAATAATGACAAATAATGTAAGGGGCATGAATCAGAACTATTTTTTTTTCCTGTGGTCGCCAATGTATCGGCATGCAGGTTGCAAAACTGGGGTATAAGGTAGTCTTTTCCTGCAACGCCAATCCCCTTCCAGCAAAGCCACACCCATTTTAATGAAGCCACACCCCATTTGGCGCACGCAATTTTTTTCTAGTGTCAATTATGGGGGGGGGGGGGGCAGAGTTTTTTGGCTTGGGGGAAACATTTCTAGTTACGCCACTGTGCCTGACACATGTATGTACATGAAGTCACATGGGTTCTCTCACAGACAGACGGATAATGGCATTAGCATAAGGTAGTAAGTTTGTGAGCCTCTGAAGTAGCGGCACTGGTGTCAGTGACGCCTGGTGCAGCCAGTAGTGTCTCCCTCGTGCGCGCCTCTGAAATAGGGGTGGGGCCTCACAGAAAGGTGTGCTGGGAGACCAGAGCTAACCAATAACATTTTGCCGTTTGCTGTGGAAACCAGGCCCAATGTGGTAAAATCTTTTGCTAGCTCTCTGTTAAACAGGATAAAGCGGAAGTGAGTGAAGCTGACGGTATCGGAGTATGAATCAGGTCCAGAGTCCTCCATTATGTATTATATTCATTGTACTACTATGGTGTCGACCTTGAGTAAATTTGTACATATTTCTTAGGTCACCATTAAGGGCTCTGATTTACACACTAGTATCTCTTGCTTTCTGTTATCAGGGGAATAAATGTAAATAACCCACTTCTACCCAAGATAATAAGATTACATAGCAGTACTTGGAGGTAATGATGTGTGCATTGAGTTTTCAAAGTATGCCCTGACTCTTGGTTGTTTTGTGCTGACAAGAAGAACAGCCTGTCCCGCAGTGAGGAGCCCTAAAGATGGTGAATATGTTTTTCTGTAGCTGGATACCTACAGGGGATGCAGTCAGTATGTCAACACATTGTCCACAATCATAATGTTGACACCACAATGTCTACAGATATGTCAACACTGTGTCAATGGTGACATCTGAAAGGTTCTCAGAATGCCGACTGTTAGGGTTAGGCTGCAGGACAGGAGGGTCAGGATTAGGCTGCAGGACAGGAGGGTCAGGATTAAGCTGCAGGACAGGAGGGTTAGGATTAGGCTGCGGGGCATAAGGGTTAAGATTAAACCGTGGGACAGCAGGGTTAGGATTAGGCTGTGGGACAGGAGGGTTAGGATTAGGCTGTGGGACAGGAGGGTTAGGATTAAGCTGCGGGACAGGAGGGATAGGGTTAGGCTGCAGGACAGACGGGTTAGGATTAGGCTGCAGGACAGGTGGTTAGGGTTAGGCTGCAAGAAGTGAGGGTTAAGGTTAGGTTGCAGGACAGGAGGGTTAGGATTAGGCTGTAGGACAGGAGGGTTAGGATTAGGCTGTGGGACAGGAGGGTTAGAATTAGGTTGCGGGACAGGAGGGTTAGGATTAGGCTGCAGGACAGGTGGTTAGGGTTAGGCTGCAAGAAGTGAGGGTTAAGGTTAGGTTGCAGGACAGGAGGGTTAGGATTAGGCTGTAGGACAGGAGGGTTAGGATTAGGCTGTGGGACAGGAGGGTTAGAATTAGGTTGCAGGACAGGAGGGTTAGGATTAGGCTGTAGGACAGGAGGGTTAGGATTAGGCTGTGGGACAGGAGGGTTAGAATTAGGTTGCGGGACAGGAGGGTTAGGATTAGGCTGTAGGACAGGAGGGTTAGGATTAGGTTGCGGGACAGGAGGGGTAGGATTAGGCTGCGGGACAGCAGGGTTAGGATTAGGCTACAGGGCAGGAGGGTTAGAATTAGGCTGCGGGACAGGAGGGTTAGGATTAGGCTGTAGGACAGGAGGGTTAGGATTAGGTTGCAGGACAGGAGGGGTAGGATTAGGCTGCGGGACAGCAGGGTTAGGATTAGGCTGCGGGACAGCAGGGTTATGATTAGGCTGCGGGACAGCAGGGTTATGATTAGGCTGCGGGGCAGCAGGGTTAGGATTAGGCTGCGGGACAGGAGGGTTAGGATTAGGCTGCGGGACAGCAGGGTTAGGGTTAGGCTACAGGGCAGGAGGGTTAGAATTAGGCTGCAGAACAGCAGGGTTAGAATTAGGCTGCAGGGCAGGAGGGTTAGGATTAGGCTGCGGGGCAGGAGGGTTAGGATTAGGCTGTGGGACAGGAGGGTCAGGATTAGGCTGCGGGACAGGAGGGTTAGGATTAGGCTGCGGGACAGGAGGGTTAGGATTAGGCTGCGGGACAGGAGGGTAAGGATTAGGCTGCGGGACAGGAGGGTAAGGATTAGGCTGCGGGACAGGAGGGTAAGGATTAGGCTGCGGGACAGGAGGGTTAGGATTAGGCTGCGAGACAGCAGGGTTAGGGTTAGGCTACAGGGCAGGAGGGTTAGAATTAGGCTGCAGAATAGGAGGGTTAGGATTAGGCTGTGGGACAGGAGGGTTAGGATTAGGCTGCGGGACAGCAGGGTTAGCGTTAGGCTACAGGGCAGGAGGGTTAGCGTTAGGCTGCAGAACAGGAGGGTTAGGATTAGGCTGCAGAACAGGAGGGTTAGGATTAGGCTGTGGGACAGGAGGGTTAGGATTAGGCTGCGGGACAGGAGGGTTAGGATTAGGCTGTGGGACAGGAGGGTTAGGATTAGGCTGTGGGACAGGAGGGTTAACTTGCGGAATGAAGGGAAGGGGAGAGTAGGGTTATGCACTTGGGAGAGAGTTAGGCTGTGGGGGGAAAGGGTTAGGATCAGGTTGCATGAGGGGAGATCATGGTTATGCACTAGGGTAGGGTTAAGGGTAATCATTGCTCACCGCCGGATCTGTTACAGAAACATCTGGTAGCCACCGTCAGCTGTCTACCGGTCCTGGAAGACCCCACTGGAGCCACCGGACGCACCGTACTGGGTAAGTCACCACAGGACCACCAGGAACATTTTGTCAACATTCTAATCATGTCAACATTTCATCAGTGTCGACTTGATGAACGTGACATTACGACCATGTTGACATCATGAATGTAAGGACTGAAAGAACTACACGTAAGTGGCATGTCCCAGGAGTGGGATCTCCTGAATAGGAGGAGTTGCTTATCGCTTGGAATGGGCAAATTATGATCCGTCCACCCAGAAGTAGCAGATACTGTTTAACAAGAACAAGTCCATGTATTTATTTTTGAAAAGGGGAATTGGCTCAACAGCATCCAAAGGGGTTGGCTAGAATGTCCCTATTCAGACCAGACCATCTGCCAGATAACAATAGCATTTGTGCGTATGTGTAATTTGATAACAATAGCATTTGTGCGTATGTGTAGTTTGTGCAGTTGCGTGTACACTGCTGATGCCATAGAAATCAGGAAAAAGGACCAGCCTGAAATTAGACAACACATGACACACACAGGAGACCTGACAAAGTTACAGGTTGGCGTTGTCTTCATGTGCGTGGAGAGCGCGGCACGTGACGGCACTACTAGTGTAAACACAGTTGTTGTTGTGAAACAAAACAGCAATAAAGGCTACCTGACTCTGCCATTGTCCTCTGCTGCAGTCCAGACAATACCTGTCTTATTAATGTGAGCGCGTTATGTGTTCTGCAGGTGCTGCTGGCAGCACAGGACTACACAGGAGAATACAGAGCCGTCCTGCTAATAACAAGGTCTTTGTGAGATCTTCACTTGGGAGCGCAGGATGGATGGTACAGAGGAGAAAGCAGACGCTCCGGATGACGAGAGCAATCTAGAGGTAACAATCGTTTATCTATTCATCTGGCACAAATGACTTGAATGCAACATGACATAAAAAAACATAGAGCAATTGAAATGCCGGCGGTGAGAATACCAACCGCGGCATCCGATGATTAGAATCCTGACAGGGGAAGGTAAGTATACTTACCTTCCTCCACTGGCCCCCCAAGGCTAGGGCTACACATAGCGGCCAAGCGGGTCCCGCTGAAAGGGACTCGATTGGCCGGGAGGGGGGTTTTATGTTCACACGGATCTTGTTCTGCGGGATGCCGCATAACAGGATCCGGCCGGTGACACCCGGGATTTCATAGAACACAGTGTGGCACAGCCGCACTGTGTGAACACATACATATAATGCATGTGTTCACACTGAAATCCTTTCGTCCTGCCGTCCAGCCCAACTGCAGCATGCTGCGGTTGGATCTGGCGGTGCCGGGACTGCCGCACATGTGTGGGCGCCTGATCGGGACCCGCTTGGCCGCTATGTGTGGCCCTACCCTAACTCTAACTCTCCCTTCTAGCAGCCTATGCCCAACCCATCCACTCCTGCAGCCTAACCCTAACCCTCTCCGGTGGTGTCTAAACCTAACCCCTCCTCCCCACAGCCTAAACCTTACCCTCCCCCCGTGGCCTAAACCTAACCCCCCCTTACCCGGTGACTCACCTCTCTGGCGGCCCGGTAGATTCTCGGTCAGAATTCCGCCACCAGTCTGGTGACACTATTCAGGATGTCGCTGTCTGTGGGACAAATTCTGAGTAGGAAATTTACTTTAAGAGTCTACAAAATAAAATACCATCGGTGTCATTTATAAAACAGACAAATCCGTTGACTTGTTAGTGGGGTGAGTAGTTTTGCAAGCCACTGTATATAGCATTAAATGTATTTTCATTACCAACTCCCAGAAAACAATAAAGACTTATGGGCCCTACACACTGCGCGATCCACCGCCGAGCTGCCCGACGGCAGATACAGCCAACGGGCGACCCGGCGGGTGGGGGGGCAGTGAAGTTTCTTCA
The DNA here is from genome assembly GCF_028390025.1 of Pseudophryne corroboree. Classification (NCBI taxonomy): domain Eukaryota; kingdom Metazoa; phylum Chordata; class Amphibia; order Anura; family Myobatrachidae; genus Pseudophryne; species Pseudophryne corroboree. The sequence goes on from NC_086452.1 coordinate 439,617,322, forward strand.
CTTCCCCCGTCACCCAGCTCCATAACAGTGCAGGCAAATATGGACGAGATCGTCCATATTGGCCTGCATGCACAAGCGACGGGGCACCAGCGATGAACGAGCGCATCGTTCATCGCTGGTGCCTCCACACTGAAAGATATGAGCGGTATCTCGTTCATTAATGAGCGAGATCGTTCATATCTTTTACTCATATCGCCCAGTGTGTAGGGCCTATTAGAACCAATGAAAATATGGAGGAAAGAGCGGCATATTTCCATAGTTTCCTCCATACTTGCCTCTAGGTGGGCACTTTGTGCAGATGTACCTCGGACCTCTTGATCTGAGTCGGTGGGGTGAGAGCACTCACTAGCTCGCAGCTGCAGGCCGTGCGCCGTGTGATCGCGGCACATACACAATCTACCGATAATTCGCTCAGTTGTGAGAACATCATCATCGTGTACAAATCTGAATCAGGCTCTTAGAACCCAAAGTCAGGGGCAGAAGTGCAGAACATCATCTGATGTGACTGTTATAAGACACGCTATAAGCAGACGACTGAGAGCACCTGTTTAGGTTCCATTCAGCACCCCAGTCTCACTGATAGGCAGAGGGGACACCCATGAATGGGTCACACTCTCCACCAAAGTGGTTGAGTGGTACGACAGGTCATTAAACCCCACTGACAGGTCAGTCTACGGATCACCCCTGAAAACCAAAGCAATAAGAGGACAGGTGGTTAGAGAGGAAGAGAATCCTATCGTACACACAGATATGTTCCTTTTCATTGTCTGTAAAGCTACGGTACTTACCTACGGCGGACGCTCTGCTTACCCAGAGCCGCGATGGCTGGCACATGATCAGAAGCCAGCCAATTCATTTTGCTTACCAATTTTAAATGGCTGCGGAGAGGAGGTGTGAGCCAATCATCAGCCGCAATCTCTAGTGATTGGTGCTCCCACTCACACACCCCCACGGGAATGTGACGGGGGAGCTCCAGGAAGAACGGCTGAACGGAACAGCCCCGGGTCTCTGGCTAGGCAGGTTAATGATGACAGCAGCCCAATGTAATATTATTACAGGGAATATTAATACTCTGATCTTTCTGTGTGTGTCAGGATGACGATTTCCTCTCCCAGCTCACCGATGAAGAGAGAGAGTGTCTTCAATACTTACTGGAGACCATCGAATCGCTGGACCAAGACCAGGATGAAAATGTTACTATAAATGAACAAGGTAATACTTTGTGGTAGCATTTAGTTCCAATTAAGAAAATTGGGAAATCTGTATAATTCCGCCAAATGGTTCAGTCGCTAATTCAGCCAAAACATCCCCCTTTTCTTCTTTATCTCCTAATCGCCTTATTTCTTCTGAGTCCTTATTATTCTTGTGATCTACCAGTCATGACACCAAATGTTGTGGGCATGGCCTAACGGAGATCAAAGTGGTGGCGGACACCAGGGGGCAGAATTAGATGTCGGGCTGCCCCTAGGCACAACATTATTGTCCGCCCCCATGGTAGAGGACTGGGGTCTGATGTAGGGAGGCCTGCTGTCCGGCCACCCAGAACTGGTGCCCCTAGGCATGTGCCTAGAGGGAAATCCACCTGTACACGGGGATAAAATTCTGTCTAGGAAAATATGCTTTTTGCTACATTATGGTCAAATTGAAGATAAATAGAAGCATTTGCTCTAACATTATCTTCCGATATTAAACATCCATCTTCCCAAAATAAACATTAATCCAGAATATGATCTGCCTGGAACTGGGCGTTTCCACAATCATTGCCAGATTAAGAGGATACTGTACCCCAGGCCCCCCACTGTCAGGGGGCCCCTTGACCGAAGCACACTGATGGCTCTAGCTCTCCCTCTTGTGCAGCAGCAGAACCAGAGCTGTAAGTAACCCAGGGATCCCCGCTTCTCCTCCTCCCCGTCTGGGTCTTGTGTAACCTGTTATCTAATGAATGCATTCAGGTGTAGAGAGAGACACACACAGAGTCCTCCTGAGTCCTGTCCCAGTGTGTGAGTAGTACAGAGGCTGCTATTCTTGCATGTGACAAGTAAATTATAGATTTATTTTTTCTTTGTGTTTTCTAAGATTGTTTAAATTGTCTTTGTTTCACTACAAGAAAACTTTATAAAATAGTTGTATCTTATTTAAATGGAGCTATCAAGAGTACTCCGTCATTATTAAACTATTACTTTAAATCTAATATACATCATTGGTTTGAATTTATTATACACAATCTAATATACAAACCCCCCTTTACCCGGGCCCCCCTGTGTTAAGTGCCCTGGGCCCCCCAAGGCTTAATCCGGCCCTACCCACAATTCCACGTGTTACTTTCCTGATATCTGTTATGGACTAGCCATGTTCTTCTTCATCCTGAATAAAACATTCTGCCTGTATAAGCAGTTAAAATAAATAATGACCCCGTATAATGTCCCTTCAGTCACTAGGTGGAAAGAATGATAAGAAATTATCAGACAAGGGGGGTAATTCAGAGTTGATCGCAGCAGCAAATTTGTTAGCAGTTGGGCAAAACCATGGACCTCATTCCGAGTTGATCGCTCGCTAGCAGTTTTTAGCAGCTGTGCAAACGCTAAGCCGCCGCCCACTGTGAGTGTAGTTTAGCTTAGCAGAAGTGTGAACGGTTGTATCGCAGAGCGGCTACAAAAAATGTTTGTGTCGTTTCAGAGTAGCTCAAAACCTACTCAGCGCTTGCGATCACTTCAGACTATTCAGTTCCGGATTTGACGTCACAAACCCACCCAGCGTTCGCCTAGCCACGGCTGCGTTTTTCCTGGCATGCCTGCATTTTTCCACACACTCCCTGAAAACGGTCAGTTGCCACCCAGAAACGCCCACTTCATGTCACTCTGCGGCAAACAGTGCGACTGAAATTTATCGCTAGACCCTGTGCAAAACGACACCGTTCGTTGTGCCCGTACTTCGCGCAGAACTGCCGTTTTTTAGCCTGATCGCTGCGCTGCGAACAAATGCAGCTAGTGATCATCTCGGAATGACCCCACATGTGCACTGCAGGTGGGGCAGACATAACATGTGCAGAGAGTGTTAGATTTGGGTGGGGTGTGTTCAAACTGAAATCTAAATTGCAGTGTAGAAATAAAGCAGCCAGTATTTACCCTGCACAGAAACTAAATAACCCACCCAAATCTAACTCTCTCTGCACATGTTACATCTGCCCTCCCTGCAGTGCACATGGGTGGTCATTCCGAGTTGTTCGCTCGTTGACGATTTTCGCAACGGAGCGATTAGGTAGAAAATGCGCATGGTACGCAGCACGCATGCGCTTAGTTATTTAACACAAAACTTTGGAGATTTACACAAGCTCGAGTGACGTTTTTCAACGCTTGAGTGATCGTAGTGCGATTGACAGGAAGTGGGTGTTTCTGGGCGACAACATGGCATTTTCAGAGAGTGTGCTAAAAAACGCAGGCGTGCCAGGTAAAAACGCAGGAGTGGCTGGAGAAATGGGGGAGTGGCTGGCCGAACACAGGTCGTGTTTGTGACGTCAAACCAGGAACTAAACAGACCGAGGTGATCGCAATCTGTGAGTAGGTCTGGAGCTACTCAGAAACTGCAAAGAATTATTTAGTAGCAATTCTGCTAATCTTTCGTTCGCTATTCTGCTAAGCTAAGATACACTCCCAGAGGGCGGCGGCCTAGCGTTTGCAATGCTGCTAAAAGCAGCTAGCGAGATGAGGGCCATGGTTTTGCCCAACTGCTAACAAATTTGCTGCTGCGATCAAGTCTGAATTACCCCCTGAGTCTCCTCCCTTAGAGGAGATTTAGCAGTGCAGCTCCTGGCCCCAATTAGCACAATAGTAGGGGTCCATTGTCTGGGGATGTGCTGGCACCTGACTCTAAGTGAATCTTAATCTGATCCTTCTGTCTCCATAGCAGCTGATCTTGCGCTTTTCACATGTATGGTATATTAAAGTCAGACTTTTACATCTATTTACTCAGTACAATGTGTTTTACGCTATCATACAGCCTCAGGAGCGATACATTAAACAGACAGATTAATAGCTCTTCTGTTGCTGTTCATGCCAACATTTCCTGACCTAACAAAGCCCTGTGTTCTGTGGCTTCCAGCCAAAACCCATAGACACTGACGCCTCCAGGATCATTTGTAGAACAGCAAACAGGAAAAATAGATTTTCTTAGAGCGTAACAAAATTCTTATACCTGAATTGCTCTGAATAATGAAATTCTGAATTGAGTAAGGGGATATTAATTGCGTCTTGGGTCCTGTTGGAGAAAGAGCGCTATATAAATAAAATTCTCTCTCTATTCTATCTATCTATCTATCTATCTATCTATCTATCTATCTATCTATCTATATATATATATATATATATATATATATATATATATATATATATATATATATTAAATGGACCTAACATATCCCCTCAGCTGCCCTGCCCCTCCTATCCCCATTCCCAGCCACCCACACCCATTATACTACACAATATTCTGGAACCTGCGGCTTTTGGTGGCAATATGGAACTGTAAGTCTCAGCATGCCCTATCAGGCTCCCATTTTGAGACATGTGTAACGGCTTGCTACAGGTCGTCCCATAGCGATGCTCGAACAATCCGGGCTATTACGACCAACGCAAACTTTTGGCCTCATTCTTACCATAGTTGTTGACTTTGAATCGGATCTTCGTTCACAGCTGGAAGTTAGAAGATGATAAACTATTGAATGTATGTGGCCAAATTCTCAGCTGTTCTTCAATGGCTACAGGGACTGATTCCTGTTTGTAAGTAAAGCCAAAAAAGCAAGTAACTTTGTGTCTGGAGCAAACCATGTTACCATGCAAGAGGCATACTTACCTACTCTCCCGGATTCTGCGGGAGCCACCCGGTTTCTCGGGTAGTCCCCCGCAGCCCCGGAAGAGTGGGCACCGCTCCCGCATTCTGCCCACTTCCTAGTGAACTGGGCACAATGGGGATAATAATACGGCGAAATCGCTGACCTGGCGGATGGGGCAGAGCCTAATGAAGCAATTATACGCTAATTGCGTCATTTAAGCTCCGCCTTCTATGCAAATATCACCCAATCCCAGACGTTTCCCTGTGTGTGGGCGGGGCCTAATCATGCCATATGCTCAGCCCCGCCCTCAGCACCACCCACCTACTTCTCCTCTCCGGGCATCTCCCGGAGAGGAGATTAAAGAAGTCGGCAAGTATGGCAAGGGGAACAAATATATTTATATTGTTTCTGTGCAGGGTAAATACTGGCTGCTTTATTTGTACACTGCAATTTAGATTACAGTTTGGACACACCCCATCCAAATCTAACTCTCTCTGCACATGTTACATCTGCCTCCCCTGCAGTGCAACATGGTTTAGTCCAGTTGCTTGCTTTACTTACAAACATGAATCAGTCCCGCAGTCTGCAGATTGTGTGCACAGCGTCTATTTCCAAGACCCACTGTGACGAATATGGAAGGCGTGGCTCGCGAGCGCAGCATTCCCACAAAGCCATGCCCCTTTTTCACAGGCTACGGACCCTTTTTGCCCGCTGGCATTTACAGATGGCGATGTTGGCAGGTATGATATTATGCCAGCAATTTATGCATAAAATAGTAAAATTGTTCCAAGTTTGAATTCAGCTTTGGTTTAATTCCAGAGGAACCGCCGCATGCAGCACAGGCAGCTAGACGGGGTGAAATGTCGTTTTAGACACACGTCTGGTAGCCCCCAGGTTCATTGTGGCGGTGAGCTGCCCCACTGTAGCGTTTCGGTTGCCCCTCACGCACCTTCGTAGCCGATGTTCACCTCTCACTTCAACAGCATGTGATGCCCCGCAGTTTCCACGTCGGTTATCCACATTGGTGCCATTTGTCCAGTCCCGATACACCTTCACCACAGCAGCACCAGCATGCGGACAGGTCACACACTGCGCTGTGTCAGAAATACCGCCACCCTTGGCCCGAAAGCCGGTAATCATCCCTTTTTGCAACTCTGATAAATCGCCCCTTTTACCCATGACAGCAACGAGTGATATGTGTGCAGACGGCCTATCGCACACCTTATATACCCGACAAAAGATAGATAGATAGATACACACACGCACAGACGCAGGTTCGGTTTGTTCTCCTGTAACACAACACCATCATCTCCAGGCAGCAGATGTTGCAGGTATTGCTTGACAATTCGAATACTCCTGTGGAATATTTTTAGGGCAGCGGGTAATTAACCCCAGGCTCTACTCAGGCATTTTTCTTTTGTTTCCTCTGTCCGGGCAGCAGCTGCGCAACGACACAATACCTTTTTTGTTAATCAAGGACAGAGCGATGACGCAATGTCAAAAATTACAAAGGGCCTAATTTAGAGATGGACGCAAGGCCGATATGAGCGATTATCGACAAGCTTCCGCACTGCGCATGTGCCGCGATGGCAGTCGCAGGCAGGGACCGTTTGGGAGAGGTATCGGGAAGCGACTGCTCAAATGCAGACTGCGATCACGTATGCAGGAAAATTGGCGCCAGTGTTCCAGTTCCTGCGGCCATTCTGCGCGACCTTGGGGCTACGATAATCGACTGATCTGCGACCTTCACTGCATCTTTGTACACTGCCGCTGAGATGTATTAAGGCGCCAGTGGGCGTCTCCGTACAAATCCAGGTGGCTGCGGCATTGGCATATTTTCACACAGTCTCTGCATATGGTGTTGCAGCTGCGGGGGGAATTATAGCGCACATCTCTGAATCAGGCACACTATACTAGGGCGATTTTTTTAGTATGCGGCCACTGTCCAGTTGTTCTATTAAATACTAGAACCCAGAAATAAAACTTTCAATATGAAAAATATATATTGAACGATGTTATTACAAGGGCCCTCATTCCGAGTTGTTCGCTCGCAAGCTGCTTTTAGCAGCTTTGCACGCGCTAAGCCGCCGCCTACTGGGAGTGAATCTTAGCATAGTAAAATTGCGAACGAAAGATTAGCAGAATTGCGAATAGACACTTCTTAGCAGTTTCTGAGTAGCTCCACACTTACTCGGCATCTGCGATCAGTTCAGTCAGTTTCGTTCCTGGTTTGACGTCACAATCACTCCCAGCGTTCGCCCAGACACTCCTCCGTTTCTCCAGCCACTCCCGCGTTTTCCCCAGAAACGGCAGCGTTTTTTCGCACACACCCATAAAACGGCCAGTTTCCGCCCAGAAACACCCACTTCCTGTCAATCACATTACGATCACCAGAACGAAGAAAAAACCTCGTAATGCCGTGAGTAAAATACCTAACTGCATAGCAAATTTACTTGGCGCAGTCGCACTGCGGACATTGCGCATGCGCATTAGCGACTAATCGCTCCGTTGCGAGAAAAATATAACGAGCGAACAACTCGGAATGACCCTCAATATTCCACTTATTTCGTTTTGACGGCCAATAGCTTTGAGGAAGTAGCCCTATTAGTCTTGTCATAGGGAAATACCACAAAAGATTATCCGTTGGGTCCTGGGAGGTAATTCAGAGATTCTCTATAGCCCATCCCTTCGCCAGCTGCTATGTAAGATCGTGATACATAATTGCAATTCAGGTTAGTTGCTCTTAAAGAACATTGGGCCTAATTCAGATCTGATCGCAGCAGCAAACTTGTTAGCTAATGGGCAAACTCGTGCCCTGCAGTTGGGGCAGATGTAACAAAATAAATAAAATAAAAATAAATCAGCCAGTATGTACCCTGCACAGAAACAAAATAACCCACCCAAATCTAACTCTCTCTGCACATGTTACATATGCCCCACCTGCAGGCAGTGCACATGGTTTTGCTCATTAGCTGCGATCAGGTCTAAATTAGGCCCATAATCCACTGGTGAGCAAAAATGTTTCCCATTTTGGAAAGCAAACATACAGGGCTGATTTTATTGTTGGGAGCAAAACAAAAAGACGAAGTAGCTGCATCTGGAACATACCATGCTTCAAAGCAAGGAGAGAAAATACATATATTGTACTTGCTTTTGCATGCAGGGTAAATACTGGCTGTTTTGCATGTAGCCCACAAATGCTGGACATCTTTATTTTTACACTGAGCTTGGACGTGCCACACCCAAATATACTGTAAATCTCTCTGCACATGTTACATTTGCTCCATCTTCAGTGCTCATTGTGCTCCATACTATGACACCCCCCTTCCCCCTAACGATACTTTACATCATTCTATTCCAATCCACATCTCGTACTGATCACAAAGGGGCTGCAAACAAAAGGATTAAACATTCTTTCATGGAATGACTGTAAATTTTTGTACAACGCTATATGGGGGTCATTCCGAGTTGTTCACTCGCTAGCAGATTTTAGCAGCATTGCACACGCTAGGCCGCCGCCCTCTGGGAGTGTATTTTAGCTTAGCAGAATTGCTAACGAAAGATTAGCAGAATTGCGAATAGAAAATTCTTAGCAGTTTCTGAGTAGCTCGAGACCTACTCCTACACTGCGATCAGTTCAGCCCGTTTCGTTCCTGGTTTGACGTCACAACCACGCCCTGCGTTCGCCCAGCCACTCCCCCGTTTCTCCAGACACTCCCGCGTTTTATCCTGGCACGCCTGCGTTTTTCCGCACACTCCCTGAAAACGGTCGGTTTCCGCCCAGAAACACCCACTTCCTGTCAATCACACTCCGATCACTTCAACGATGAAAATTCTTAGTTCGGACGTGAGTAAATCTACTTTGTGCTAAAATACTTAGTGCATGCGCACTGCGTACCATGCGCATTTGTGCCTTAATCGCTCCGTCGCGAAAATCGTCAACGAGCGATCAACTCGGAATGACCCCCTATGTCCTTTTTTTAGGTATGCATTCAGGATGCATAAAGGTTTTTTTTTTTTCCGTAGGTAATTTTTCCTGCTCTTTCTTCGGAATAAAAAAAAAGATTTTTGCATTTATTCTCTTCAGACAGAATCGTTTTCTTTTTCTAAAAGCGCAGCACAGGATCTGCTGGAAATAAAAACCAAAAACGATGTACACTATGGGTGTTCTAGGGGGTGGTCTTCAGTATGCCGCCGGACGGGATCCCGGCGACCAGCATACCGGCACCGGGATCCTGACCGCCGGCATGCCGACACATATTCTCCCTCTTGGGGGTCCACTTGGGGGTATGCTGGCCCCTGGCATCCTGGCCGCCGGCCACTCATACTGCATCCGTTCTAGGACAGTGACTCCTACTGTGGCGAGGGATGGACTGGGGCTCTCCAAGAGCCCTGGAATACTACTGTGCATGGCATGCGTGACACAACAAGGGGGAGTGGTCACGGCTCACGGGGGTATGCCACGAGTCACGGTGGCCTGGGGGCATGCCACGAGTCACGGGGGCCTGGCCTTGTGGTACGTTCTCACCTAGCAGAGCGGCCGGGAGGAGGAGTTGCTTGTCTAGGCCAGGTCTCTCTTGGTGAGGCCAGCCCATCAGGCCATTGGCCCTTCTGGCATTTGTCAGAAGTGCCAGATAGCCAGTCCAGTCCTGACCGTGGCATTAACTACATCTTGTTCACCATAAGAAGAGGCAGATTAGTCCAAAAAAAAATAGCTCTTTAAGTTACATAGGTTCATAAAGGAGGCTCAGGACTGCAGTTGACACCTATAATAAGACTTTGAATACTGTGGTGGGCTCATTTTGACTTTGCTCCCTCCCCCATACCCTGTGCCCTGGACAGCTGGCCCGTTTGTCATGATCGTAATCCTGGGCTACACTTCCTGCTGCCAGCTGTCATTTCATACACTTGTCCCCATCCCCAGGCTGTCTGAAAGCACTTTATTCAGCAAGGCGTGGAGAATAAGGCACAGGGAAACAGCTGTATCATGCTAATCGACGGAATCCCAGGGGATAGATCAGCTTCCATTATCCTACTATGGAAGAGCGACTCTGTAAGGGGGAGATCTATCAAACCTAAATAAGACAAGTGGAGGTGTTGTCCATAGCAACCAGAGTGTAGGTATCATGTTATGGAGTGTTGGGTGGTCTCAGCGGCCAGTGAGGTACACTAAGAGGTCTATTTACTAATCCTCAGGTGGAGATAAAGTACCAGCCAATCCGCTCCTGACATTTTTCAAACACAGCCTGTGACATGACAGTTAGGAGCTGATTGGCTAGTACTTTATCTCCGGCCACTATATCTCCATCCAAGGCTTAGTAAATAAAACCCTAAAATTAGAATGTGTTGCCTTTTAGGACATAAAAGAAAAGACTACAGTGAGACATGATCTATAGAATAATAGATATTCTAATTGTATCTTTGGTGAACCTAGTTTAATGCACAGCTGGAAAGATGCTCATGTTTGTAAAAGCTCTAAACCGTAATGCTAGTCAATTACATTATTTCTTTATCTATTGATCGCTAGACTGATGAACGTTAATATCTGATACGTAAGACTCTAAGTAACCAAGTTCCTCTCTACAGATACCGGTGAACATTTCAGAACCCCAAGAGAAGGCCTCCAAGAAATTGATAAAAAACTGAGGAGTTTGAGTGAAAGTGTCAAGGTATCGGATAAAACCGAACACGATCCAACCTCATCAAAGATGAAGATCATAAAGTCTTTCTCGGAAGACTGTCCAGGGTTATCCATCACTGTCACTCCGGACACAAGCCAAAGGTCCACCAGCTCTCATCCAAGCCATCTGAGGAAGTTTGATACCATAATGAGATCAGGTGTCAACGTCCAGGAGCTAAGAGCTCGTTTTATCCGGCAGCAAGGCAGTTCAACTTTTGAAGACCCTTCCAAGGGACCAGAATTATCAGCGGCTTCTAAACCGTTACCCCAGGTGCCCAATAATCAAAAGTCCGCTAGGCAGGAGGCATTGCAAAAGTTGGGCTTAATCAAAAGGAATCAGAGCAACTCAAATGCAGGTGAAAACTCCCCCGAAGGCCAGCATGGTATGGACCAAGACTCACCTGCAAAGAACTGTGAGATAAACCAAAACCATCCAAAAACAGGGACAGATTTACCTCACTCTGTTGAAAGAAAACCAGGAGCTTTGGACAAAATGTGGCCACCCTAAAGCTTGAGAGGACCTGCTTATTATTATTTTATTTTTTTAAATTATAATCACCAAATTGCCATATGGGTTCACCAGGGTGGAGCTTACAACTGAATTCGACAGCAAAACACTTTGTAGCACTGATTAATTATTTCCATTCTTATCATTGTACTGGATGTCATAGATTATATTGTATCCAAGACCCAGGTTATCATTAAACGAAGGTTAAACCAAAACGGACAGAACTAGCTGGCCATAACTTCTGATCTACTCACCAATACAAGTTACAGAAGAATACAAAACTGCTTTTAATTTAGGTTTGCATGTAGAAAGTATTGGTGTTAGAACAGTGATTAAAGTGGAAATAAACCATTGCCCTTATTTATCAATGAGTGATACATATCACTGAGTGATAATTTGCACCAGCCAATCCGCTCCTAACTGTCATTTTTCAAACACAGCCTGTGACATGGAAGGTAGGAGCTGATTGGCTGGTGCAATTTATCACTCACAGTGAAATGTATCACTAATTGATAATTAAGGGCAAAGGTTTATACAAATATTCTAATATTCTGTGGAAGAGATATTTTAGTACATTGGCAGTATCCACCAATTTGTCAGGTCTTAGGTATCGCTGGCTGCAGTCCACAACAGTAATGTCACATGCTCTGTACATAAACGAAGGCAGTAGGAAATGAAGTTGTGACATTCACAGCTGCTAACAGGTCACTTTATTTAGTATTTTAAGAATGCGAGAAAGACTTTCACAAAAATATGCAGACGTCTACTGAACAACTTCAGGATAAAGATCTGGACTGACAGACTTCTTTTAACATCCAAACACAACTAACCGCAGAGAAAAATATTTTGGCAGGGCTTCGTTCCACTTTAAGTCCATACAGGTTCATAATTGCACTCTTCGCTCCGCTTGTGCTTGTCTACGAAACTGAAATCAACCTAGATTCTGAATTTATCTGTAGTCTGCTAAAGAGGATCTCAACTTTTAAAGAATTTAGGGGGACATTTACTAAGCAGTGATAAGAGCTGAGAAGTGAGCCAGTGGAGAAGTGGCCCCATCAACCAATCAGCAGCTCTGTATCATTTTATAGTATGCAACTTATAGATGTTACTTCAGTGCTGATTGGTTGCCATGGGCAGCTTCTCCACTGGCTCACTTCTCTGCTCTTATTACTGCTTAGTACATTTCCGCCTTAGGCTTCTCAGGACAAATTTGGCTGCACTTTAACTCAATTACCAGTAGTAGGCGCTGCAGATTTCATTATAAGAAAACACAGGCAGCAGAAACCGTGAATGCTGGATTACTGTTACAATAAGTATCTCATGGAACTTCCATGGTAAGACTATTTGCAATAAAATATGATCTAATTAAGCCAATTGAAAAAAATATATAGATATATCTCTAATAAGTCAATGGCCGATTGAGCTTAAATTCACTAATGATTTTAGGATTATTAATAAAAGATGATTTATTTTCATTGATTCCTAGGCTGCTATTATTTTGTTATGAGAACTTGGAAGAGGTGTATTAACGTTATGAAGTTGGCACATTGTGTTTGCTTTATGCTGTACAATAGGGACTGGAACACCAATGTCAATAAATAGTTACGAGGCACACCGTAAATAGGGATTGGCTGTTTTGGACATCAGCCAGTTTGCTTTATTCAGTGTGAAAACATCACCCGTTTAACCCCTTTGGTTGCCGAAGTTCCAAAAAGATTGAGGTGTTTCGAGTCTCCGATTTGTCTACTGCAGTCCTGGTCATTCTGGCTGTTGGTGAATATCTGGCAACATTGGGCAACCATTCTGATTATGAAACGGGCCACATAGCACGTTTAGGGAAACACCAACCACAGAGCCTGAATCATCCGAGTCAATATGAATATATATGAGGGCTGACATTTTAGTACATACAATAATATACTATAGTAGTGACGTGTGGTGGGGTGAGGCAGGTGATTTTAAAATGGCAGGTGTGCTTTTATAAATGGCTAACGCAATGCAACGCTGGTATGGTTTTGAGGTATAGAGGACAGAAGCGCGGCCCGCGATGAGTAGTGTCTCTGTATATGGGTCATTGTACTGCTTGCATGACACGAGAAAAGCAGAAGTTTAGCCACATACATAGACCAGCAACACACAAGGAACATCGCACAGGATCCAAGTCGGCGACTAAATGTGGAGTACTGGTTGATTCTCGGGTGAAGAGAAAACTGCAGTGATGTTAGGCAATTGGTTTGGGGTATCTGGGGGCTCGTGTCCCAATCTACTGCTACCAGCGGGTGATGTCCTCCTTCTTTCCTTTTCGATTTTTCAAGTACAGTTGGACCAAGAGGACCCGTCGGATCAAGAGGACGAAGAGGACCAGTCGGACCAAGAGGGAGTCCATTTGGTGGACTGTAAATATAATTATATAACTTATTGTTCCTTTAAGACAGTTTTCTCACTTAGCACTGATTGTTCGGAGATTCACTGCCTGTCACTGACTAGGGTAGGGCTAATTTTTCCGACTGAGTGTTACCTGGCAAAGAACAACGTTTCATAGATTAATGTTCTATTTATCTAAAGGTCTTACATTTTCTAGGCATCTGACCACACTCTTGTTTGTAACTCTACAAGGACTGTCATCCCTGTATAAATAATATTTTCTCAATGTGCATTCATTGAAGTCTAGAGGGGGGGGGGGGGGGCAATTACTAATTACGCGGGCCCAGGCTTGCTGGAGGGGCTCGACAGGGGCCCAGGTCCACCTTGGTTTGAGTAGCGCGTCCCTCCTCCTCCACCCTGCCATCTTCCCATTGACAACTTTGGGAAGATGGCATCGCACAGTCAAAGCAAAGACTACGGCACTGTGTATTGCTTTCTGGTGCACACGCGCCATCTTCCCGAACATCACTGGAAAGATGGCACCAGCCGAGAAGGAGGGATCCGCTTTCCAGATCAAGCGAGGAAAGCTTTTTTTGCATAGCAGTGTATAAAGGAGACATCAGTGTGCTTCACAGGGTTGTTGTAATGAGTAGGACTGTCCACTGAATGGTTGACCATCAATGGTTCTTATCAATGGCACCACCAATACTTTCCATCTATGGCAGAGGTTCTCAAACTCGGTCCTCGGGGGCACACACAGTGCATGTTTTGCAGGTAACCCAGCAGGTGCACAGGTGTATTAATTACTCACTGACACATTTTAAAAGGTCCACAGGTGGAGCTAATTATTTCACTTGCAATTCTGTGAGGAGACCTGCAAAACATGCACTGTGTGTGCCCCCGAGGACAGAGTTTGAGAACCTCTTTTCTATGGTAAGAATCGATCTATGGATAACCATCGATGGGCATCAATAGCAGCATTATGACACTGTGGGGAACCAATTGGAGAAGGAGGGTGGGATTTGAAATGAGCAATGGGAGGGTGGCGCTAACTGCAATGCAACTAAGAAAAAATGCTCTGCAGGAGCTGTAGTGGAGAATGAAGAAAAAAACTCTGCAGGAGCTGTAGTGGAGAAATATAGGATCTCCAGCATAGACCATTGGTAGAAAACCATTGATGTTTACTAACGATGGTCAGACCTGGGAATGAGATAATGGAGTGAAGAGGTCACATTTGCACTGCAGGGGCCTTTCTTGCTGTGCAGGGACCGGCCCGCTATGCAATAGTACCTTTAATTCTGTATAAACATGGTAGTTTGCCCTGTACATTTAACAGGCAATATATAAGAGGGAGACCACAAATATGAGGTTGGGGGAGGGGGGTGTGGGGGGGAATTGCTGCACAACAACTTGTGCCACGGTGCAGAAGACGGCTATGCCACAATGATGTGACTCAAGCCGCTGCAAGAGGCTTGGTCTTCTCTCCTGGAAGACTAAACGGGGGTACACATGAAGAGATCCGTGCTTAAATTCTAAGCAATCTGACTAGTTTGCTTAGAAATTAAGCACAGATCTTTCCGTGTGTATGCCCCACACCGACAGCGATGCGCGGTCGTCGCTATCGCTGGTATTAGATTGGCCTGCACGTAGGCACAATCTAGCAGGTCGCTCATTTCACCTCTGGGTGAAATGAGCGCCCCTCCCCCTTCGCTCAGCACACATTGACGTGTCCTGAGCGGGGGGAGAGTTGTGTGCTGAGCGGTATGTGCTAAGTCGCTCAGCACACATCTCCCCCGTGTGTATTCCAGTAGTGTAAGGCAAGTGTGGCAAGGAATATAAAGGATATATAATATCACAGATTGCTGCTACAAATATTTGGTGAGCTCCAGATACTTAAAAATAAACCACTCCCAGTGTTTCAACCGAACGCAGCAATTTCTTGCATCGCTACAATGCCTCTAACATTGCTGCAACATAAACCATCTAGAGACAGGCAAATCCCTGCAATAATTGGCATCTCTAAGGGAATGAAGGTGATAATTATGTCTGAGAAACAACTGGGAAAACAGCAACCTGAGATGGCCCAGAGATATTAATGATATGATAGTCCCTGGCACTATGATTTGTCATTTCCTGTGTGAGTACCACAAGGAGCCCTCCAAGATTATTAACCCCGCTTCTTCTAGGTGAAAGACTAATGCGTTTATACGTTATGCAGCTACTTCTAGTCTTCTGAGCATTTCCAGGGATTAAAAGTGCGCGTGTGGCACTGGGCATGTAAGCTTTGTGTGGAGATCACCAGAGGACGCGTAAACCAGAATAAACAGAATAGCGATTATTTGGAAGATAGTCAAAGGCAGCAACAGACAGCTCGCTCTCAGCCACTGCCTAAGCTGCCGGATTTCTTACCAGCAGAAAATTCCCATTGTTGCTTCACTGTAATAAAAGCTGATTCTGGACACAAGGGCATTTTATCAGCTGGGAGGCATAGGCAAATGTGTGTGTGTGTTTGCGGGGGGGGGGGGGGGGGGGTTCCAGTTGCCCGGAAACCCCTTCTCCCACAGCCCGGCCAGTGGCCACTACATGAAGTTTGTTTGGGGCAGACTATAGCTTGTTACATGCTAATTATCCATCCTATGGGCTGGCAACAATTGCTCTAAGATAAAACATTTGGAAACCCCCCACCAGAAACCCTGCGTTTGCCCCTGGAAGGGGCGGTGCCCACCCCCTTCCACGTGCAGCGGGACCTGACCATAAATGATCCTGGCGGTGCCTCCTTCCTGTGATATGTTCGTACAGAGACTGCATTCACGGAAGAGAGCAGAGACTCTGGCACGGTCCTCCAGTGCGGAGCCATATTTCTGAATATATCACTAGAAAGATGGTGCCATCAGACAAATGTAGGCGTGACAGAGGAGGAAGCTGTCTCAGGGGAACTGGGAGACGTGCCAAATAAAACAACAGAAAACACACCAGGAAGTGGTGGGTTCTGGACGTGGATATAGACATCTTACTGGGAGACAGAACAGATGAATCGCATGGGTGAACTTTACAGTCATACTTGTCCCAGATGTTGAACCCTCTATTGTCACAGGAAGAGTCGCAAGAATCAACCCTTGGTGAGAGCTGTGCTTGAAAAATGATGGTTGAAAGCTGATTGCTTGGTACTTTATCTCTCTCAGAGGCTTGATACATCTCCCCCAAAGTGAGTGACTCACTTACTTACTGGTAGACAGGCCAATCAGAGCACCTGTCCAGACCACTGTTATCTAGGGCACAGGTTCTCAAACTCAGTCTTCAGGACCTCAAACAGTTCACGGTTTCCAAATTACCTAATACCGCTATCACATCTCCAATGCTGGATCCCACCCGGGAATTGGAAATGGGTCCTTCCTGGGTGGGTTCCGGCATTGGAGACTATCTTCCGGCTTCCCGACCCGGCAAATTGCTGGGTCGGTTACCATAGCGGCGGGGGGCGGAGATGGTTGATTAGCTAATCTCCGCGCCGCCTCTCCCTATACTGTGAACGGGTCCCAGATCGCATCGATCCGGCAACTCATTCACACTGCGCCTGACCCGGTATTTAACCCGGGAATAACCCTTCTTATTACCCGGTAGAATTACCGGGTCAGGCAACCCGGAAATTCGGACATGGCCCTTGCACATTGCACACTGACCCGTGTCGACCCGGCAATATGGCGGGTCGATACCGGGTTATTTGTGCGGTGTGAAAGAGGTATAGCTGGGTACAAGTGTATTCAAAACTCACTGCCAGAGCTAATTATTTCACTTGTGATTCTGAGAGGAGACCTGGAAAATATGGACTGTTTGGGGGCCTAAGAATCCAATTTGAGAACCTGTGATTTAGGGTGACATTTACTATTCAGTGATAAGAGCGGAGAAGTGAGCCAGTAGAGAAGTTGCCCCATCAACCAATCAGCAGCTCTGTATAATTTTATAGTATGCAAATTATAGATGTTACTTCAGTGCTGATTGGTTGCCATGGGCAACTTCTCCACTGGCTCACTTCTCCGCTCTTATCACTGCATAGTAAATGTCCCCCTTAGTCTACGGAATGTGGGAGGGGAGCTTAGAATTTAAAAGGCTGGTGTCCCCTGCGGACGGGGCTGTCAATGCTTAGCAAGCCAACCGATCTAATAGAGTTGTGCCATGTTAGATAAGTTCCAGATAGAACTGGACTATAGTTTGAATATTATTTGCCATCCTGAGAAATAAACAGAAGGTTACATTCATAGCAGAAATGTGTTATTTGTGTCATCTTGGAGGAGCCAGTGTCACAATTTAGCATTTGACGGCAGATAAGAACCACTTGGCCCATCTAGTCTGCCCCCCTTCTTTTTTTTTTTTTTTACATAATTTTTTTCTCTAACCTTGTTTGATCCTTATTTCTTTGTAAGGATATCCTTATGTCTATCCCATGCATGTTTAAATTGCTCCACTGTCTTAGCCTATACCACCTCTGATGGGAGGCTATTCCACTTGTCCACTACCCTTTCTGTGAAGTAATTTTTCCTAAAATTTCCCCTGAACCTCCCCCCCCCTCCAGTCTCACTGCATGTCCTCGTGTCCTATTGCTTCTCTTCATTTGGAGAATGTTTCCCTCCTGGACTTTGTTAGAACCCTTGATATATTTAAAAATTTCTATCATGTCCCCCTTTCCCTTCTCTGCTCCAAACTATACATATTGAGATTTCTTAGTCTTTCTGGGTATGTTTTGTGATGTAGGCCAAGCACCATTTTAGTTGCCCTTCTTTGTACAGTTTCTAATGTAATAATATCCTTTTGAAGATATGGCCTCCAGAATTGAACACAATATTCTAGATGAGGCCGTACCAATGACCTATACAGTTTGTTAATGCTAATGACTTGTCTTTGATGTGCCCAATTGTATTTTAGGCTTAAGGGGGGTACTCACGGAGCGATAATCTAAGCAATCTGACTAGATTGCTTAGATTTTAAGCATGATCGCTCCGTGTGTACCCCCTACAGCGATAGTGATGCGCAGCCCCGCGCATCGCTATCGCTGGTGCTAGAATGGCCAATCTAGCAGGTCGCTCATAATGAGCGCCCCCCCCCGTCTCCCCCCGCGTGCTCTGCACACATCGTGCTGTGCTGAGCGGGGGGGGGGGAGATGTGTGCTGTGCGGTTCGCTCAGCACACATCTCATCCACATCGGCCCGTGAATACGGGCCTTTACTGGTCATTTCAAGACAATGGCTGGCTGAGCATCATAGGAGTTTTAGTCTAATAATGTGTAGAGAGTTGAAATGCTTTGTATCTGCCTGTGCATGGTATAACTAGATAAAGGCCTGCAGATAATGAGCTTTCGACAAACACATGCATGTGCCTTAGATAAGGGAGACGTTCCAGATATAGCGCAGCGTAAGAGCCGGTGAAAGTATTTTCTGAGCGTCCGCCACCTTTGCTGTGAATGATTGGTGTGAATTACACAGTGAGCCTTTCATGCTCAGAACGTGAAATGTGAGATTCCCTTCCTGCTCACTTTAGATATAAAAGGGAATGGTACCATTTGTTTAAACTAGACAGGAGGAAACCAAGGCAAGTGCGTAGGGACTTGGCAGGGTTTAGTGGCTTCAAAACTGGACCTTGCTATCTGGATCTTAGCAGACATCACAACATTGAGACATGTGGAAATAAGCCCCACCCCCGATCTACCAAATCCAGGCCAGATCATCACAAAACACACTTTTTTTTTTTTATTATTATTTATTTATACGTGGTTAAGCATGGTAAGAAAACATTACATGGAAACATGGGACAGGTGGCTATCAGAACCAGCATCCAGCATAAACCACAAATTTTCAAATAGACAACAAAGTTAATCAATGAAGAAAGAACAGTAGCATTCAAATATGGAATTTGGGGGGGAGGGGAGGAGGGAAAGGGGAACAGGGGGGGGAAAAACCACGGTATAATCTGTGCACAGTATATATCCTGGAATTAGTAAGATCAGAAAAAAGAAGAAGAGGGGGGTCAAGGGGGAGACGAGAGAAGATTAGGAAAAGGGAAGGAAGAGGAGAGAAAGAGAGAGAAGAAAAGAGGAGGAGAAAGGCCTGGAAGAGGAATAGTAGGCAATGCCCATGGGTCTGCGGAGGAAGTTAGGAGTAAGAGGAGGGGGATGGCAATCTACGTTCAGCAGCGAGCCAGGGGGCCCAGACCTGTTCAAAAATGTGACCCCGGTCGTGGAGATAGTATGTAATCTTTTCCATTGAGGCAATGTGCCAAATTGTAGTTTTAAGGGAGGGTGGGGAGGGGCTCTTCCAGTTAAGAGCTATCAGCGACTTTGCCGCCGTTAGGATATGTGTGGCCAGCTTTTGGGAAAATTTATTGAGCAACGGGGGAGGGTAACATAGCAAAAAGATCCAAGGATCTTTCAGCACAGGAGAATCCAAAAGCGAATTGAGGAGGGAGTGGACTAGGTTCCAGAAGGAAGCAATGGACGGGCAGGTCCACCATATGTGGAGCATAGTGCCTCTAGCCCCGCAGTTCCTCCAACAATTAGGGGAGGAAGACGGAAAGAGTTTGTTAAGTCGGTCAGGGGTGTAGTACCAACAGTAGTAAACTTTGTAGGCCGTTTCTTTAAAAGCAGTGGCAATAGAGCATTTAGCAATCCCCAGTCTCATGTCTTCCCAATCTTCACTCTCTGGTGGGGGCCCAAGATCACGTTCCCATGCGAGCTCATGGGGCCGGGAGGGGGAAGGGAAGAATCTAGTAAAAGGGAGTAGAGTTGGGAGATTAGGCCTTTGGAGAGGTGGGAGTTGATGCATAAGCTTTCAAAGGGGGTGAGGGCACGAAGCAAGGCGGAGGAGGGGAGAGAGCCTAGGAAGTGGCGTATTTGTAAAAATTGGAAGGGGTTAAGTGGGTGTGAAGGGGTCTTTTGTTGGAGGTTACACAAAACACACTTTTAGTTGAGACCCCACCCATTTGAGTGTAAGTCCCACCTCTTGTGAAGTCCACAATTCCGGACCTTACTGGCAAAATCGGGAGAGTTGGGAGGTATGGCATACCCTCCAACTGTACCTTTATAGCTGGTATAGTACCATTGTTTTATGGTCTGTACCCGCCAAAAGGGCCCTTGTACCGGTTTTCAGTGTCTTCCATTCCTATTAGAGCCTATGGGAATGCTGCTTAGCCACACACCCTTTACCCATGACCACACCCCCTTTCCTTATTTGTAACGGTTTTCAGCTCGGCACTGTTGGAGGGTATGGTATGGGCAGTTTGTACATCACTGGAATGTGAAAGACCAGGGGATTAGGGGACACCTTCGGGACCCCCGAGAGAGCTGAAAATCCCTACCCACTTGCCTTAGTAAAATTTAGTCCATGATTGTGAAATAATCATCATCATCATCATAGTCCTTGCCCCACCCTTTTAATGATGCAAACAGCATCACCATGTTCCGCCCTCTTAATGAAGCAAACAGCATGAGGTTTTCCTATCACAAAAATGTAAATTTCAGGGACAATAAGCACAGCTGCCACCCCACATGGTATGTTCACTCCTATATCTATTCTCCATCACCATGCATTATTATTAAATACTTGGAAATATTTAGATATATAGGTGCATGTCCAATTATCTGCAGGGTTTATCATGTGGCTAATTATCTATTGCTGATTGATTCAATTAAGACATGGACTGCATGGACTGTATGGGTTAGTGCACGGTAACCCATGGTTTACCAGGCATGGAAAATGGCAATTAATTGAATAGCACTGGACATAAAAGCCAGAGCTATTCCCCATACACCAAATTCAAAGCAGCCTGTGCTACGTATGACACCTTGGGTAAATGGAATAGCTGTGACTTGTAAGCAACCCCAAGATTGGTTCCATTTGGTTCCAACAATTGGAACCAGAGGGAAGCCCTGGATAACGCTATTTGGTTCCCTCTGGTATTTTTTCGACATTTTCGTAAAATTGGCCAGATCGCATTTCCCATTATAAGTATGGGAAATGCGATCTGGAATGAGAATTTAAGGACTTGGGGGGTCATTCGGAGTTGATCGTAGCTGTGCTAAATTTAGCACAGCTACGATCTTCTTCCCTGACATGCGGGGGGACGCCCAGCACAGGGCTAGTCTGCCCAGCATGTCAGTCTGTCAGTCTGGCCCCTCCCTCGCAGAAGTGCAAAGGCATCGCACAGCGGCAATGCCTTTGCACTTAAAGAGTAGCTCCCGGCCAGCGCAGCTTTAGCGTGCTGGCCGGGAGCTACTCATCGCTCCCCAGCCCGCAGCGGCTGTGTATGACGTCACGCAGCCGCTGCGGCCTGCCCCCCGTTCGGTCCGCCCACGCCTGCGTTGGCCGGACCAAACCCATGAAACGGCGGCCAAATGCCATCGCTCCGCCCCCTCCCGCTCAGCGATCGCCTCTGCCTGTCAAACAGGCAGAGGCGATCGTATCCCTGCTATCCCTTTGGCCGTCTGGTATGCGCCGGCGCACTATGGCGTCGGCGCATGCGCAGTAGGGACCCGTTCGCTCTGCTGCATTAAAACGCAGCGAGCGAACGGGTCAGAATGACCCCCTTGGAGGAGAATTTTGCTAATTCTCCTCCAATTGCCTTATAGTACATTATTGCGATACTAAAATAATGTGGAAAGGGTGTGAAGATACAGTAGATATGCCCATAGAGGAGAGATTTATGAAAGCTTGGAGAGAGATACAGTATCAGCCAATAGTTTGAAACCATTACAATTAGAAGCTGATTGGTTTATACATGTTCTCTATCTCCAAGCTTTGATAAATCTTCCCCTTAATTTACAAATATAAAAATGTATTTAAGACTTTAAATGTCTGTGTTGTCTTCTAATGCTTGATTGATGAACATACAACTAATGACAAACTTCCGGCATCTATTTCTGATGTCTGACCGAGAAGTGAGAATAGAAATGAGAGAGGAAGTCAGAGTGGAAATGATAACACAAAGGTTATTGTAATCTACCTACTGTAATTATGCAGCAACAACTTAAATCAGTTCATGTTACATTGTATACAGTGCTTTCACCCGCCAGAGATTTGTGGTACAGGCCTGACCTGCACTGCCTTTTATACATATCTGAACAGTTCTTTTCACAACTTCAAAAGTTTCTCACTTTCCACTGCCATATTTATGTGAAAGCCCATCCCACATGACTTGGATCAGTAAACTGCCACATAATTTTTTTCCTTTTTCTGTATCCATCTGGGAAATGTAAAACTGAAAGAGACAGATTCAGTTGGATGTGGGACTTACCATGAGGTTTTGGCTCCAATTTCATTATTTCCCACGGTAAGCCTGCAGCCAACATTACCGTGGCCACAGGGCCGGTTCTGGCGCTCTGTGCGCCCTGGGCGGCAATAGGGTGTGTGGCTTCATACAGGGGGCGTGGTCATTTACGCCCCCTGTACAGACTGAAATAATGTGCGGTGCGCGATGACATCATCACGCACCCGCGATGACGTCATCGCGCACCGCACAGTAAAGGACCTCTCCACGAAGGGAAACTAGACGCATTCGCGTCTAGTTTCCCTTCACAGTGGCAGCGGGGGGGGGGGGGGGGGCAGCGGCCAGCGGCAGCAGGGGGGCAACGGGCAGCACACAGCAGCAGCGGATCTTGCCCTGGTGCGGCGCCCTCCGGATGGCGCCCTGCGCCCTCCGGAAGGTGGCGCCCCGGGCAAAAGTCCTGCTTGCCCGTGGCAAGATCCGCTACTGCGTGGCCAGCAATGGAATAGCTCCAGGCATTGCTATTTTTGTAGGGAAATAGGTTCAAGAACTGTGGGCGGGGTAGAGGTGAGAGGTGATGTGGGTAGAGCTACCAAAGGGGTGGGGCATCAATTGGTACATAACTTTTTTTTTTAAACACAATGCCCCAAGTACTGCCATATATACACATAATGCAACCAGTAGTGCCAGATAAACATAATTCCCCCAGCAGTGCCAGTTACACAATGCCCTCAGCAGTGCCAGATACAAAATGTCCCCAGCAGTGCCAGATGCACAATGCCCCCAGTAGTGGCAGATACACATAATGCGACAGATATACAATGCCCCAGCAGTGCCAGTTACACAATGCCCCCTGTAGTGACAGTTACACAATGCCCCCAGCAGTGTCAGATAAAAAATGTCCCCAGCAGTGCCAGATGCACAATGCCCCCAGTAGTGGCAGATACACATAATGTCCCCAGTAGTGCCAGTTACACAATGCCCCCAGGCAGTGCCAGTTACACAATGCCCCCAGCACTGCCAGATACAAAATGTCCCCAGCAGTGCCAGATACACAATGATCCCAGCAGTGCCAGTTACTCAATCCCACCAGTAGTGGCAGATACACTATGCCCCCAGTAGTGTCAGATACACAATGCCCCCAGTAGTGCCAGTTATGCAATGCCCCCAGTAGTGTCAGATACACAATGCCCCCAGTAGTGCCAGTTATGCAATGCCCCCAGTAGTGTCAGATACACAATGCCACCAGTAGTGTCAGATACACAATGCCCCCAGTAGTGTCAGATACACAATGCCCCCAGTAGTGTCAGATACACAATGCCCCCAGTAGTGTCAGATACACAATGATCCCAGCAGTGCCAGTTACTCAATGCCACCAGTAGTGTCAGATACACAATGCCCCCAGTAGTGTCAGATACACAATGCCCCCAGTAGTGTCAGATACACAATGCCCCCAGTAGTGCCAGATACACCATGCCCTCAGCAATGCCAGTAACACCAGTACTATTTAAATAAAATAAAAAAAGTTTAGGAACTACAGGTCTGGGGGCGGAACTATTAAAAAATGTATAGATACTAGACAGATGATAGATAGGTTTTAGAAAAGAAGGCACTCACAATGGAAAATACATTTTGGCCCAAGGACAGGTTCAGGAACTAAGGGGGTAATTCTGAGTTGATCGCAGCAGGATTTTTGATAGCAATTGGACAAAACCATGTGCACTGCAGGGGAGGCAGATATAACATGTGCAGAGAGAGTTAGATTTGGGTGTGGTGTGTTCGATCTGCAATCTAATTTGCAGTGTAAAAATAAAGCAGCCAGTATTTACCCTGCACAGAAACAAAATAACCCACCCAAATCTGGGTGGTCTTCTGGTTGCCGAATGTCGGGATCCCGGCGCACAGTATACCAGCACCGGAATCCCGACACCCGGCACATATTCTCCCTCGTGGGGGTCCACGACCCTCCTGGAGGGAGAATAAATAGCGTGGCGCAGCGTGACGAGCGCAGCGAGCCCGCAAGGGGCTCATTTGCGCTCACCACGCTGTCGGTATGCCGGCGGTCGGGCTCCCGGCGCCGGTATGCTGGTCGCCGGCATACCATACTACACCCCCAAATCTAACTCTCTCTGCAGATGAATTATCCCCTCAGTACCTGCTGGTTCCAGCTAGAAATAGCACTGGCTCCAGGCACTTAACCCAGGAGCTACAACCCCATAGTAAATCCCAAGATTCATCTATACACCGTGCCACTGGTTCTATGTTTAAGTTTGAACCTCAGACAGTGCCTCCTTGCGCTCAGCTATCTCTGACTATGTATTCTCATCTTAATATATATATATATATATATATATATATATATAGCATTTGGAAAGGCTCGGCACTCACTTGTGGGTAGCAGATACTTGCTGCGGTGCCATCCAGGGAATAAACACTCCTGTGACAATACTTGGTAATGGCGGCACTCAGCAGACTCTTCAAAGATGCAAAAAGCCTTTTATTTTCGGTCCTACGCCGTTTCGGGGAAACCCCGTCTTCAGGGACAAACAGTACATGGATATATGTATGTGTGTTCCAGCATAACTCTGGAATGCCTGCAGCAAGTTACACCAAACTTGGTACACATATGACTTACAATCTGGAAAAAAATACTGTGGGGGTAAGATACCCCTTGCACCCCTAGGGGTGGGTGTGGGCAGGGAGTGACGTGTAAAAATCCATAGTATTCGGGGTCGCGGAGATGAATAAGCCCAGGCACGGCCAGCATCGCTGCCTGTCACACGGCCACAGCTCGCCGCCTCCTGTAACCCCACTCCCCCCTCCGATCATGCCGGGCCGCCCGTTTCAGATGTAGGCAGGACCCGCTTTGCCGGTGCAGTGATACCCCTCACCTGGTGGAATGCCGAGGCTGCGTGTGAGTGCACTGTTGGCAGCCCGGAACCTCCAGCTACCTACTACCAAGGAGTCCCCGACGACTACGCCGATAGCCGCCATGCCGGGCATGATGGACAGTAGCGCCGACTTCCTGGCCAACAGCCGCTCCAACATCACCATGAACCCGTCCAGCGCCTCCAACGGACACTGCTCGGAGGAGAGCGGCAGCGACGACGAGCACGGTGGTAGCCTCGGACTGACTGCATGAGCCTCCCCCGTCCCCCTCATTCCCTCCAGAGTGTCCAGCCAGCCTTCTCCGCTATAGCCATCTCCTGTTTTCCTCTGCAGCTGTGGGCATGAGGGTGGGAGCAGACTTCCAGGCCCGGATCCCCAAGTTCGAGCACGGTATGTACCCCATTGTATTTCTCTCCCCTGGGCTGCGGACGTGGTGGTAGCCTCCGTGTAGTGGGAGGGTCAAGTCTAATTACTTTACCAGGAAGTCCTGCAAAATGAAAGTTATATGCACGGAAATACTTAATTCCGTAGCGAAGCACGGGTATTCAGCTAGTACAGTATAAAAGAATATAACATGGGAGCACTTATAACAAGTTACACAATGTAAATATTGTTACAATAAGCCATGAGTGATTCACCTGCTGTTTCCAAAGCTATCCTCCGAAAACACTTAGGGGGGTATTCAATTGTTTGAAAAGTCAGTTGGGTGTCTGTTTTTTTCCTATCTAGTAGACAGGGAAAAAAAGACACCCAACTGACTTTTCAAACAATTGAATATCCCCCTTAGAATTGATGAAAAAATTCTTAATTCTTGTGTAATTCGGCCCCCATAATTCTGCCATTAGTTGTACCCCCCTTAGTATGCCCCCTGCAGCTGTGCCTCCATTATTAGTGCCCAAAAGTAGCTGTGCACCTAGTAAAAAAATAAAAAAAATACTTACCAGCCCCGTTCCTGTTCCCGACCACTGCACTCTGTCTCCGGCGCCGCTCCTCTCAGCTATGGTAGGGACGTCATGACGTCTCTCCCACAGCTCTGCACAGAAAGGTCCTCGCCGCGAAGGGAAACTAGATGCTACCTCACTGCGCGTCTAGATTCCCTTCGCGGAGAGGACCTTTTCAAAACCACCGCCGCCGCCATCCAAGTTAGTAGCGGCTCTTGCCAAGGCGGCAGCGCCCCCAGGACAGCAGTGCCCCAGGCAAAAGTCCTGCTTGCCCGTGGCAAGAGCCGCTACTGGAAATGACACAAACTGGTGACCATTGTAATCCGACCACATGGAACAGAAAACAAGCCACCAAATCTGTTTCCAATTAAATGATAAGACTGATGAGCAATTCGGAGACATCTGGCTGCTATGTGGGGGTTCCACTGACCGGATCACATTCGGACAGGTATTTCCTTGCAGTCACAATCCGCACATTGGGGTTATTCAGAGTTGTTAGCACACCAAAAAAAGCACACTAACGGGAAAAACCATGCTGCACTGCAGGTGGGGCAGATGTAACATGTGCAGAGAGAGTTAGATGGGGGGGGGGGGGGGTTCAAAAATAAATCTAAATTGCAGTATAAAAATAAATCAGCCAGTATTTACCCTGCACAGAAACAATATAACCCACCTAAATATAACTCTCTCTGCACATGTTACATCTGCCCCACCTGCAGTGTAACATGGTTTTGCCCAGTTGATAACTTTTTTGGGTTTGCTATCAACTATGAGTAACCCCTATACAGTGGCGGAAGTACCGGAGTCAATGGAGTTGGTTGCCGCCGGGCTCCTGCTCTGAAGGGGGCACCTCCTCCATTGCCTCTGGTCACTTCAACCACTGTGCACCAGTGAGCTATGAGCAGCTCTCAAGTCCATGTAAGGGGAGGCAGGGATTACCGGCAGTGTTAAGCAGCAGAGCACCCGCCTCCTTACAGCCTGGCTCCCGCAGGCAGAGCCAACCGACCTCCTCCTTTCCCCTCTGCTGTGCGTCACATGAGCTCGGGGAGCAGCAGCGTTGCGGTCCTGCGCTGTATCCTGTAACATGGTGACACGGTCAGCAGCAATGGGGGTAGTGGCTGGCAGCGGATGTGGGAATCAGCGTCCGGCACCATGCAGCCCGCGGCCATGGGGCTCCTCACTGTGTGGTGTTTGGCCGTAAATAAGAGAGAACTAGGTGCTTCATCGCGCCCTACGGGCGCTCTTCACACCGTCGCAAGGGGCTACGCCCCCTTAACCCTTGCATGCCTTTCTGGGGTTCAATATTTGTGTTATATGGAGTATCACCTGCATTCCTTTGTTAGTGGTTAAATATTGCACAATGAAAGGGTGTGCGATAGTGAAGGAGGCGCAGCCCCTTGCGACGGCGTGAACAGCACCTGCAGGCCACAATGTACAGAATGTAGCGGGTGCGGGGGGTACTGCGGATGGTGTCTGTAGATGCTGCGTATGGAGGGGGGGCAGAAGTGGGGGTGGGGCCCGGATGGGGAAGGGTTGGGAGGTGCTGCGGGTGGGGGAGGGGCAGAGGAGTGGGGGATGCAGATGGGGGAGGGGTCCGGAGGCACTGCAGGTGGGGGAGGGGCAGGGGTGCCATGGGTGGGGGAGGGGCAGGTGTGGGGATGTTGCAGATGGGTGAAGGGTTCCGAAGGTGCTGTGGGATGGGAAGGGGCGGGAGTGCCGCTGGTGGGGTAGGGGTCTGCAGGCGCCATGGGTAGGGGAGGGGCAGGTACGGGTGTTGCGGCGGATGGGGAAGGTGGTCCGGAGGTGCTGCAGGTGGTGGAGGGGCAGGTGCGGGGGTGCCAATGGTGGGGGAGGGGTGGGTGAGGGGGGGACCGCGGATGGAGGATGGTGTCTGCAAATGCTGCGGGTGGAGGGGGGCAGGTGTGGGGGAGACATATAAGGGGGGTGAATGGTGGAGGGGGCCTGGAGATTGCTGGGCGTGGTGAAGGGGCGGAGGAGTGGGAGCCGCGGGTGGTGTAGGGGGTCTGGAGGCACAGCATGTGGGGGAGGGGTGGAGTGCCACATGTGGTGGAGGGGAAGGTGCGGAGGTGTGGTGCATTGGGGAGAGGTCTGGAGGTGCTGCGGGTACTGTACCTGCCAAAAAGGTAGTTGGAGAGTATGCAGTAACAGGGCCAGGACAGGGGTGACAGGGTCAGAACGGGGTTGACTGGGCCAGGACAGGGGTGACAGGGTCAGAACAGGGGTGACAGGGTCAGAACAGGGGTGACGGGTCCAGGACAGGGGTGACAGGGCCAGGACATGGGCGACGGGGCCAGGACAGAAATGAAAGGGACAGGATAGGGGTGACAGGGTCAGTGTAGGGGCGGCAGGACCAGGACAGGGGTGACAGGGCCAGTATAGGGTTGACAGGGCAAGCACAGGGGTGACAGGGCCAGGATAGGGGTAGCAGGGCCAGCATAAGGGTGACAGGGCCAGGATAAGGGTGAAAGGGCCAGGATAAGGGTGGCACGTCAAGGCCAGGGGTGACAGGGACATGACAGAACACAGGGCACGGGAGAGATTGGTATTAGGGACAGAACAGTGGTGACAGACAGATGTGTCTTACCGGAGTCACTGCTGCTGGCTGCTGCTGTTCCACTCCAACCTGTTGGGATCTGCTGCTGGTGGAGACTTGGCATGGCTGACTCTCTTAGGCTGTAGTCCTGCTTCCTCTGCCCGTCCACATCACTCCCCCCCTCCTCAGTCACACACCGCGGACCTCGCGCAGCTGCCGGGCACTGTGGTAAGGTGAGACTCGGAGTGACTGGTTAGCCCCCAGGAGATGCTGCGGCTGGAGGGAGGAGGGGGTCATAGCATGCACGTGGCGCGGACCTCACGGCTTCCGGGCACTGTGGTAAGGGGAGACTGGGAGTGACTGGTTAGCTCCCAGGAGACGCTGCTGCTGGAGGGAGGAGTGGGTCAGAGAGCCTGCAAGCAGCGCGGACTTCTGCAGCGCTACCCGCCGGCTAAAGTGTGTGAAGGAGCTGGGCGCACCTCACTGCGGGTGGCAGCGCTGCAGCTAGCGGTGGGGTTGCCGGGGCTGGAGATAACAGAAGCAGTACGGAAAGTGCACAGCGGCTGGTGACCCACAAAACTACAGCTAAGAAGCGTGGAATGTGCCAGAAAGTGACGCTCCTCCGCACCAGAGAGACCCTGCTGAGTATGCTGATGTGGGGGGTCAAGTATGGCATACCCCCTCACACACCCCCATACCTCCCAAATGTCCCAATTTTCGCGGGACAGTCCCATTTTTTGGGGTCTGTCCCGCTGTCCCACCCACGGGTCGCAGTGTCCTGCGGTGGTGGTGGTGGTGGTGGGGAGGGGGGGGGGGGGGGGCAGTTGGAAAGCTCCTGTACTCGCTGTTCTGCTTAGCAGAGCAGCGGTGAATAGTGGAGACAGAGGGAGAGGGGGCATCAGGGGGTACGAATTAAGGGGGGGTTCCAGCAGCAGAGCCGGATTAAGGGGGGGGGGGGGGGGTAGGCGGTACGTACCGTTGGCCCCACAGTTTTAGGGGTCCCCCCGGCTCGAGTAGCTCTGTCCCAGCTCAGAAGCTCCCCCCCCCCCCCGTCCTGCCAGCAACAGTGGCAGCATTGTGCTACAGTCAGCACACGCTGCTGCATATTGGCAGGTCTGTGGTGTTGCAGGGAGGCAGCAGTCTCCCTGCTTTCTTCTGCCTGTGCGGGTGTGTAGGGGGGAGCGACCACCTCCTCTGGATTTAGCCCTAGCTGAGGGGCCAAAATTCCATATAAAAAAAAAAAACCCCGGAATTTGCATAAGGGGCGTGGCCTCGCGTGGCGCGATTAGGCCCCGCCCCCAACCCCACAGCAGGCACAGCAATGAGATAGGGCTCCCCTGTCTCAAGTACCCTGGCCCCCCCGGACTCATAATCAGCCCCTGGGGGCATGCCAGCAGCTCACAGAGCGCTGGGCATGCCCCCTCACTGACGAAAACAGGGGCCCTCCCGTGAAGCCACGCCCCCTTTTCGCTGTGTGTGTGTGTGTGTGTGTGTGTGTGTGTGTGTGTGTCCCTCCTTCTGCCTGAAGAAAGCTCACGAAGAAAGCTGGGAGGTATGCACCCCTGCCTGTGCCATGTCCATACTATCTGCTTCTGCAGCTGCTCCTAGTGTCCTATAGATTTGGCCAGATCTGTGACTCATTTGACTAACTCCGCCCACTGTTGTGACTCCGCCCAGCGTTAGCAAATGAATCACAAAATCACAGATCTGGGCTATTATATAGGAGATGGGGGGTGTAGAGGTCTCCATGAGCATTTGAGCGGGTAGCATCCTATACAGGGAACCCGCTACTGTGTGCAGCCCGGGGCTCTATGAGACATGTACCAGTACAGTATGTTGTGACCCCCACTAAATGGTACAAAGTGGGTTGACATGTTAGACAGATTTATTATACTGTATATGTAATAGGAGAAAAGTGTTAAATACATTATTATGTGTGTGCATTTGTGGCAGTAAGTGTATATGTGGTTATGTGTGTGTACATGTGACTGTGAGTGTGTATATGTGGTTATGTGTGTGTGTATATGTGGCTGAGAGTGTCCATATGTGGTTATGTGTGTGCATATGTGGTTGTGAGTGTGCATATTCAGTAATGTGTGTACATATGTGGCTGTGAGTGTGTGTATATGTGGCTGTGAGTGTGCATATGTGGTAATGTGTGTGTGTGTGTGTGTGTGTGTACATGTGGTTGTGTGTGTGCATATGTGGCTGTGAGTGTGCATATGTGGTAATGTGTGTGTATATGTGGCTGTGAGTGTGTATATGTGGTTATGTGTGTGTATATTTTGCTATGAGTGTGTATATGTGGTTATGTGTGTATATGTGGCTGAGAGTGTCTATATGTTCCTGTGAGTGTGCATATTTAGTAAAGTGATTACATATGTGGTTGTGAGTGTGCATAGTAAGTAATGTGTGTACATATGTGGCTGTGAGTGTGTGTGTGTGTGTGTGTGTATATGTGGCTGTGAGTGTGCATATGTGGTAATGTGTGTGTGTGTGTGTGTGTGTGTGTGTGGTTTTGTGTGTCCATATGTGGCTGTGAGTGTGCATATGTTGTAATGTGTGTATATGTGGCTGTGAGTATGTATATGTGGTTATATATGTGTATATTTTGCTATGAGTGTGTATATGTGGTTATGTGTGTGTATATGTGGTTATGTGTGTGTATCTTTGGCTGTGAGTGTGTATACAGCATGTGGTTATGTGTGTGCATATGTGGCTGTGAGTGTGCATATGTGGTAATGTGTGTGTATATGTGGTTGTGTGCATATGTGGCTGTGAGTGTGCATATGTGGTTATGTGTGTGTATATGTGGCTGTGAGTGTGCATATGTGGTAATGTGTGTAAATGTGGTTGTGTGTGTGCATATGTGGCTGTGAGTGTATATATGTGGTTACGTGTGTATATGTGGCTGTATTTATGTATGTATATATGCGGCTGTGTGTGTTAGTGGTGAAAGTGAAGGGGGGGGGGGGGGGGGCAATATTAGTCTGTTTCACCTCCGGGCGTCTGATATGAACTTACGCCACTGCCCCCATAAGTAATTGGCCAACAGAATTTCTCTAACGTCCTAGTGGATGCTGGGGACTCCGAAAGGACCATGGGGATAGCGGCTCCGCAGGAGACTGGGCACAAAGTAAAAGCTTTAGGACTAGCTGGTGTGCACTGGCTCCTCCCCCTATGACCCTCCTCCAAGCCTCAGTTAAGATTTTGTGCCCGAACGAGAAGGGTGCAATCTAGGTGGCTCTCCTGAGCTGCTTAGAGTAAAAGTTTAAATAGTTTTTTTATTTTCAGTGAGACCTGCTGGCAACGGGCTCACTGCATCGAGGGACTTAGGGGAGAGAAACGAACTCACCTGCGTGCAGAGTGGATTGGGTTTCTTAGGCTACTGGACATTAGCTCCAGAGGGACGATCACAGGCCCAGCCATGGATGGGTCCCGGAGCCGCGCCGCCGGCCCCCTTACAGATGCTGAAGCAAGAAGAGGTCCATAAATTGGCGGCAGAAGACTTTCCTGTCTTCATAAGGTAGCGCACAGCACTGCAGCTGTGCGCCATTGCTCTCAGCACACTTCACACTCCGGTCACTGAGGGTGCAGGACGCTGGGGGGGGGCGTCCTGGGAAGCAATGAATTTACCTTAGTTGGCGAAAAATACATCACATATAGCTCCTGGGCTATATGGATGTATTTAACCCCTGCCAGTTTTCCAGAAAAAAGCGGGAGAAGAGCCCGCCGTGAAGGGGGCGGGGCCTATCTCCTCAGCACACAGCGCCATTTTTCCCACACAGCTCCGCTGGTAGGAAGGCTCCCAGAATCTCCCCTGCATCCTGCAACTACAGAAACAGGGTAAAAAAGAGAGGGGGGCACTTATTTGGCAAAATAACAGATATAAGCAGCTATAAGGGATAGACACTTATTGTAAGGTTGTCCCTATACATATATAGCGCTCTGGTGTGTGCTGGCAAACTCTCCCTCTGTCTCCCCAAAGGGCTAAGTGGGTCCTGTCCTCTATCAGAGCATTCCCTGTGTGTGTGCTGGGTGTCGGTACGTGTGTGTCGACATGTATGAGGAGGAAAATGATGTGGAGGCGGAGCAATTGCCTATAATGGTGATGTCACCCCCTAGGGAGTCGACACCTGAATGGATGGCCGTAAT
Organism: Pseudophryne corroboree; assembly: GCF_028390025.1. Taxonomy (NCBI): domain Eukaryota; kingdom Metazoa; phylum Chordata; class Amphibia; order Anura; family Myobatrachidae; genus Pseudophryne; species Pseudophryne corroboree. The sequence goes on from NC_086452.1 coordinate 439,650,484, forward strand.
TAAGGAATTACGTGACAGTGTCGGCACGTTACAGAAAACTGTTGACGACATGAGACAGCCGGCAGCTCAGTTAGTGCCTGTCCAGGCGTCTCAAACACCGTCAGGGGCTATTAAACGCCCGTTACCTCAGTGGGTCGACACGGACCCAGACACAGACACTGACTCCAGTGTCGACGGTGAAAAAACAAACGTATTTTCCAGTAGGGCCACACGTTACATGATCACGGCAATGAAGGAGGTTTTCACATCTCTGATACTGCAAGTACCACAAAAAGGGGTATTATGTGGGGTGTGAAAAAACTACCCGTAGTTTTTCCTGAATCAGATGAATTGAATGAAGTGTGTGATGAAGCGTGGGTTACCCCCGACAGAAAACTGCTAATTTCTAAAAAATTATTGGCACTATATCCCTTCCCACCAGAGGTTAGGGCTCGTTGGGAAACACCCCCTAGGGTGGATAAGGCGCTCACACGCTTATCAAAACAAGTGGCGTTACCGTCTCCAGAAACGGCCGCCCTTAAGGAGCCAGCAGATAGGAGGCTGGAAAATATCCTTAAAAGTATATACACACATACTGGTGTTATACTGCGACCAGCAATCGCCTCAGCCTGGATGTGCAGTGCTGGGGTGGCTTGGTCGGATTCCCTGACTGAAAATATTGATACCCTGGACAGGGACAATATATTATTGACTATAGAGCATTTAAAGGATGCATTCCTATATATGCGAGATGCACAGAGAGACATTTGCACTCTGGCATCAAGAGTAAGTGCGATGTCCATTTCTGCCAGAAGAGGATTATGGACGCGACAGTGGTCAGGGGATGCGGATTCCAAACGGCATATGGAAGTATTGCCGTATAAAGGGGAGGAGTTATTTGGGGGCGGTCTATCGGACCTGGTGGCCACGGCAACGGCTGGGAAATCCACCTTTTTACCCCAAGTCACCTCGCAGCAGAAAAAGATACCGCCTTTTCAGGCTCAGTCCTTTCGTCCCCATAAGGGCAAGCGGGCAAAAGGCCACTCATATCTGCCCCGGGGCAGAGGAAGGGGAAAAAGACTGCAACAGACAACTTCTTCCCACGACCAGAAGCCCTCCCCCGCTTCTGCCAAGTCCTCAGCATGACGCTGGGGCCTTACAAGCGGACTCAGGCACGGTGGGGGCCCGTCTCAAGAATTTCAGCGCGCAGTGGGCTCACTCGCAAGTGGACCCCTGGATCCTGCAGGTAGTATCTCAGGGGTACAAATTGGAATTCGAGACGTCTCCCCCTCGCCGGTTCTTGAAGTCTGCTTTACCAACGTCTACCCCCGACAGGGAGGCGGTATTGGAAGCCATTCACAAGCTGTATTCCCAGCAAGTGATAATCAAGGTACCCCTCCTACAACAGGGAAAGGGGTATTACTCCACGCTGTTTGTGGTACCGAAGCCAGATGGCTCGGTGAGACCCATTTTAAATCTGAAAGCCTTGAACACTTACATAAAAAGGTTCAAGTTCAAGATGGAGTCACTCAGAGCAGTGATAGCGAACCTGGAAGAAGGGGACTACATGGTGTCTCTGGACATCAAGGATGCTTACCTCCATGTCCCAATTTGCCCTTCTCACCAAGGGTACCTCAGGTTTGTGGTACAGAACTGTCACTATCAGTTTCAGACGCTGCCGTTTGGATTGTCCACGGCACCCCGGGTCTTTACCAAGGTAATGGCCGAAATGATGATTCTTCTTCGAAGAAAAGGCGTCTTAATTATCCCTTACTTGGACGATCTCCTGATAAGGGCACGGTCCAGAGAACAGTTAGAGGTCGGAGTAGCACTATCGCAAATAGTACTACGACAGCACGGATGGATTCTAAATATTCCAAAATCGCAGCTGATTCCGACGACACGTCTGCTGTTCCTAGGGATGATTCTGGACACAGTACAGAAAAAGGTGTTTCTCCCGGAAGAGAAAGCCAGGGAGTTATCCGACCTAGTCAGGAAACTCCTAAGACCAGGCCAGGTGTCAGTGCATCAGTGCACAAGGGTCCTGGGAAAGATGGTGGCTTCTTACGAAGCGATTCCATTCGGCAGATTCCACGCAAGAACTTTTCAGTTGGATCTGCTAGACAAATGTTCCGGATCGCATCTTCAAATGCATCAGCGGATAACCCTGTCTCCAAGGACAAGGGTGTCTCTCCTGTGGTGGTTACAGAGTGCTCATCTCCTAGAGGGCCGCAGATTCGGCATTCAGGATTGGGTCCTGGTGACCACGGATGCCAGCCTGAGAGGCTGGGGAGCAGTCACACAGGGAAAAAATTTCCAGGGCTTGTGGTCAAGCATGGAAACGTCACTTCACATAAATATCCTGGAACTAAGGGCCATTTACAATGCCCTAAGTCAGGCAAGGCCTCTGCTTCAGGGTCAGCCAGTATTGATCCAGTCGGACAACATCACGGCAGTCGCCCACGTAAACAGACAGGGCGGCACAAGAAGCAGGAGGGCAATGACGGAAGTGGCAAGGATTCTTCGCTGGGCGGAAAATCATGTGATAGCACTGTCAGCAGTGTTCATTCCGGGAGTGGACAACTGGGAAGCAGACTTCCTCAGCAGACACGATCTTCACCCGGGGGAGTGGGGACTTCACCCAGAAGTCTTCCACATGATTGTAAACCGTTGGGAAAAACCAAAGGTGGACATGATGGCGTCTCGCCTCAACAAAAAACTGGACAGATATTGTTCCAGGTCAAGGGACCCTCAGGCAATAGCTGTGGACGCTCTGGTAACACCGTGGGTGTACCGGTCAGTGTATGTGTTCCCTCCTCTTCCTCTCATACCAAAAGTACTGAGAATCATAAGAAGGAGAGGAGTAAAGACTATACTCGTGGCTCCGGATTGGCCAAGAAGGACTTGGTACCCGGAAATTCAAGAGATGCTCACGGAAGACCCGTGGCCTCTACCTCTAAGACAGGACCTGCTCCAGCAGGGACCATGTCTGTTCCAAGACTTACCGCGGCTGCGTTTGACGGCATGGCGGTTGAACGCCGGATCCTGAAGGAAAAAGGCATTCCGGATGAAGTCATCCCTACCCTGATCAAAGCCAGGAAGGATGTAACCGTACAACATTATCACCGTATTTGGCGTAAATATGTTGCGTGGTGCGAGGCCAGGAAGGCCCCTACGGAGGAATTTCAACTGGGTCGATTCCTGCATTTCCTGCAAACAGGACTGTCTATGGGCCTCAAATTAGGGTCCATTAAGGTTCAAATTTCGGCCCTGTCGATATTCTTCCAAAAAGAACTAGCTTCTGTACCTGAAGTTCAGACGTTTGTCAAGGGAGTACTGCATATACAGCCTCCTTTTGTGCCTCCAGTGGCACCTTGGGATCTCAATGTAGTGTTGGGATTCCTAAAATCACATTGGTTTGAACCACTCACCACTGTGGACTTGAAATATCTCACTTGGAAAGTGGTAATGCTGTTAGCCCTGGCTTCAGCCAGGCGTGTATCAGAATTGGCGGCTTTATCCTATAAAAGCCCTTACCTAATTTTTCATACGGACAGGGCAGAATTGAGGACTCGTCCTCAATTTCTCCCTAAGGTGGTTTCAGCATTTCACTTAAACCAACCTATCGTGGTGCCTGCGGCTACTAGGGACTTGGAGGATTCCAAGTTGCTGGACGTAGTCAGGGCCCTGAAAATATATGTTTCCAGGACGGCTGGAGTCAGAAAATCTGACTCGCTGTTTATCCTGTATGCACCCAACAAGCTGGGTGCTCCTGCTTCTAAGCAGACGATTGCTCGTTGGATTTGTAGTACAATTCAGCTTGCACATTCTGTGGCAGGCCTGCCACAGCCAAAATCTGTAAAAGCCCATTCCACACGGAAAGTGGGCTCATCTTGGGCGGCTGCCCGAGGGGTCTCGGCTTTACAACTTTGCCGAGCAGCTACTTGGTCAGGGGCAAACACGTTTGCTAAATTCTACAAATTTGATACCCTGGCTGAGGAGGACCTGGAGTTCTCTCATTCGGTGCTGCAGAGTCATCCGCACTCTCCCGCCCGTTTGGGAGCTTTGGTATAATCCCCATGGTCCTTTCGGAGTCCCCAGCATCCACTAGGACGTTAGAGAAAATAAGAATTTACTTACCGATAATTCTATTTCTCATAGTCCGTAGTGGATGCTGGGCGCCCATCCCAAGTGCGGATTGTCTGCATTACTTGTACATAGTTATTGTTACAAAAATCGGGTTATTGTTGTTGTGAGCCATCTTTTCAGAGGCTCCTTCTGTTATCATGCTGTTAACTGGGTTCAGATCACAAGTTGTACGGTGTGATTGGTGTGGCTGGTAATGAGTCTTACCCGGGATACAAAATCCTTCCTTATTGTGTACGCTCGTCCGGGCACAGTATCCTAACTGAGGCTTGGAGGAGGGTCATAGGGGGAGGAGCCAGTGCACACCAGCTAGTCCTAAAGCTTTTACTTTGTGCCCAGTCTCCTGCGGAGCCGCTATCCCCATGGTCCTTTCGGAGTCCCCAGCATCCACTACGGACTATGAGAAATAGAATTATCGGTAAGTAAATTCTTATTTTTATGTCCGTTGATCAAAATTGTTTCCAATCTAACTAGATTTTGTTTGGACCTGGGAATCATTTGTGCCCACAGCCGTGGCAACTTCCAATCATACTGGTCTAAGATAAGGACACCCCATATCCTTACATTACAAATCAGCCGGCAGTGAACCCTTTGTTTCACAAAATATGCTGGCAAATATCAAACTATATCCAAACCCCAAATCTGTATCTCACAGGAGACATGCCGCACCTTACTGATAAACTGTGTATGATGTCAGGAATCTGAGACACTTGGCGTACATATGGGGAAGTTACACTTCAGCTGGGCAATATCCCGTAAAATTCTCACAAGTGCGCCAGGAGGCCGCCGCCATTTTTGTAATCGCATTCATGATTAACTGATTTGCATTGAGAACACAAGAGATGAGACCACACTTCTTTCTGCAATGAACCCTGTTTTAGAAGAATCTTGTTCACTATTATAACTTCTCTATACACTGACCTAAAGGCTTCTTCCTTATGACTTATCTTTATTATCAATACTAGCACTTATGTACTTATCCATCCACGAATGTGGCTAAATTGGATTGTTCTGTGTGTTGCTAGCATAAGCCTAAAGCGGAACTGCTGACAGATACAAGATGACAGAGTGGCATTACTCGCAAGATTAGCGGACCAGGGTAATTCACAAGAGAAAAACCAAGAAGACGTTTCAGTGAATAATTTTGCTGTGAACAATTCAAATCCTGCTGACGCTGCCCTGATGAAGGGTGGAGGGAGCCGTACCTTATTGTCTGCTTCTTAAGCCAGCAGGCCAGTAGAATATTTTTAACGAAAGAGCGTAATCAACAACTATAGATCGTTTAGAAAAATAACGAGAAATATAAACTTAACTATCGGTGATTACAAATATTCCAATATGTCAGAACTAAAAAGTTGCACATATGTTTCATTCAGATCCAACTTTTTATTCTTCTAATTGTGCAGATAAATTTGCTATGGTCTGTAAACATGAACCTCAGCTATTACATTCCTGGTAGCTAACAAGCTGGTCTAGTTCACACATTGGGGGTAATTCCAAGTTGATCGCAGCAGGAATTTTGTTAGCATTTGGGCAAAACCATGGGGGTAATTCTGAGTTGATCGCAGCTTCAAGTTTGTTAGCAATTGGGCAAAACCATGTGCACTGCAGGGGAGGCAGATTTAACATGTGCAGAGAGAGTTAGATTTGGGTGTGGTGTGTTCAATCTGCAATCTAATTTACAGTGTAAAAATAAAGCAGCCAGTATTTACCCTGCACAGAAACAAAATAACCCACCCAAATCTAACTCTTTCTGCACATGTTATATCTGCCTCCCCTGCAGTGCACATGGTTTTGCCCAACTGCTAACAAAATTCCTGCTGCGATCAACTTGGAATTACCCCCATTGATTCCAAACCAGAGTATGTTTTAATGAACGTAACAGGATACAGGTGATAGAAGATACACAGCAGTCAATATGATAAGATATCCATCTCTCCTGGGCTAAGTACTGTACAGCCATACAGCACTGTGATGCTCTATAACACAGTAGCAGGGTTGGGCACATCCAGACCCTTTTATAGAGAAAAGTAAACAACATGCACCTGCAGTCTAATCAGTCTGGTGACACAGACATGTGATGTTTTTGTGGCTAATGAGTCATGCACAATTACACTGGCATGTGATGTTATTGTGGTTGATGAGTCATACACAATAACACTCAAGAGACAATTCGTAGTGTTTAACCCAGAGGTTCCCAAACTGTGTGCCGTGGCTCCCTGGGGTGCCTCGGGACACTTGCAGGGGTGCCCTGGGTTGGTGGTCCAGGACCAATTCAAATTATTCATGGTCAATATAATAAGCAAAACCAGTGCTGGTGGCTGCCAGTCATAAAATATGTGGCTAAACAGAAGCAAATCTTGTCCCTCACCACACAACTGACCCTAAGGATGACCTATAAACCCGATCTACTTAATGTAATATTTCTTTCTAAAGTTCTCAATAAGAAATTTTTGGCCTAGGGGTGCCGTGAAAAAAATTCTGATATTCTAGGGCACCGTGATTCAAAAAAGTTTGGAAACCACTGGTTTAACCATTTAACAACGTCAGAAAGAGGTGCTCACAGAATAAAATAAGATTTTACTCACCGGTAAATCTATGTCTCGTAGTCCGTAGTGGATGCTGGGGACTCCATAAGGACCATGGGGAATAGACGGGCTCCGCAGGAGACTGGGCACTCTAAGAAAGATTTAGTACTACTGGTGTGCATTGGCTCCTCCCTCTATGCTCCTCCTCCAGACCTCAGTTAAGGAAACTGTGCCCGGAAGAGCTGACATTACAAGGAAAGGATTTTGGAATCCAGGGTAAGACTCATACCAGCCACACCAATCACACCGTATAACTTGTGATAACATGCCCAGTTAACAGTATGAACAACAACAAAGCATCAACCACTGATGCCAACATAACATAACCCTTTTATTAAGCAATAACTATATACACGTATTGCAGAAAGTCCGCACTTGGGACGGGCGCCCAGCATCCACTACGGACTACGAGAAATAGATTTACCGGTGAGTAAAATCTTATTTTCTCTAACGTCCTAGTGGATGCTGGGGACTCCGTAAGGACCATGGGGATTATACCAAAGCTCCCAAACGGGCGGGAGAGTGCGGATGACTCTGCAGCACCGAATGGGCAAACACAAGGTCCTCCTCAGCCAGGGTATCAAACTTGTAGAATTTTGCAAAAGTGTTTGAACCCGACCAAGTAGCTGCTCGGCAAAGCTGTAATGCCGAGACCCCTCGGGCAGCAGCCCAAGAAGAGCCCAGTGCCCACCTTCCTCGTGGAATGGGCTTTTATCGATTTTGGATGCGGCAATCCAGCCGCAGAATGAGCCTGCTGAATCGTGTTACAGATCCAGCGAGCAATAGTTTGCTTTGAAGCAGGAGCACCCAGCTTGTTGGATGCATACAGGATAAACAGCGAGTCAGTTTTCCTGACTCCAGCGGTTCTGGCCACATAAATCTTCAAAGCCCTGACTACATCAAGCAACTTGGAATCCTCCAAGTCACGAGTAGCCATAGGTACCACAATAGGTTGGTTCAAATGAAAAGATGACACCACCTTCGGCAGAAATTGTGGCCGAGTCCGCAATTCTGCCCTGTCCACATGGAAAACCAGATAGGGGCTTTTACATGACAAAGCCGCCAATTCTGACACACTGCTAGCCGAAGCTAAGGCCAATAGCATGACCACCTTCCACGTGAGATACTTTAGCTCCACGGTCTTAAGTGGCTCAAACCAGTAGGATTTCAGGAAACCCAACACCACGTTGAGATCCCAAGGTGCCACCGGTGGCACAAAAGGGGGCTGAATATGCAGCACTCCCTTAACAAACGTCTGAACCTCAGGAAGAGAAGCCAGTTCTTTTTGAAAGAAAATGGATAGGGCCGAAATCTGGACCTTTATGGACCCCAACTTCAAGCCCATAGTCACTCCAGACTGTAGGAAGTGCAGGAACCGGCCCAGCTGGAATTCCTCTGTAGGGGCCTTCCTGGCCTCACACCAGGCAACATATTTTCGCCATATACGGTGATAGTGTTTTGCGGTCACGTCCTTCCTAGCCTTTATCAGCGTAGTAATAACTTCATCCGGAATGCCTTTTTCCGCTAGGATCCGGCGTTCAACCGCCATGCCGTCAAACGCAGCCGCGGTAAGTCTTGGAACAGTCAGGGCCCCTGTTGCAACAGGTCCTGTCTGAGAGGCAGAGGCCATGGGTCCTCTGTGAGCATTTCTTGCAGTTCCGGGTACCAAGTCCTTCTTGGCCAATCCGGAACAATGAGTATTGTTCTCACCCCTCTTTTTCTTATGATTCTCAGCACCTTGGGTATGAGAGGAAGAGGAGGAAATACATAGACCGACTGGAACACCCACGGTGTCACTAGTGCGTCCACAGCTATCGCCTGAGGGTCCCTTGACCTGGCGCAATACCTTTTTAGCTTTTTGTTGAGGCGGGACGCCATTATGTCCACCTGTGGCAGTTCCCATCGATTTGTAATCTGCGTGAAGACTTCTTGATGAAGTCCCCACTCTCCCGGGTGGAGGTCGTGCCTGCTGAGGAAGTCTGCTTCCCAGTTGTCCACTCCCGGAATGAACACTGCTGACAGTGCTTGCACGTGATTCTCCGCCCAACGAAGAATCCTGGTGGTTTCTGCCATCGCCACCCTGCTTCTTGTGCCGCCCTGGCGGTTTACATGAGCCACTGCGGTGATGTTGTCTGACTGAATCAGCACCGGTTGGTTGCGAAACAGAGGCTCCGCTTGACTCAGGGCGTTGTATATGGCCCTTAGTTCCAGGATATTTATGTGCAGACAAGCCTCCTGACTTGACCACAACCCTTGGAAGTTTCTTCCCTGAGTGACTGCCCCCCATCCTCGGAGGCTCGCATCCGTGGTCACCAGGACCCAGTCCTGTATGCCGAACCTGCGGCCCTCGAGAAGGTGAGCACTCTGCAGCCACCACAGAAGAGACACCCTGGCCCTGGGGGATAGGGTGATCAGCCGATGCATCTGAAGATGCGATCCGGACCACTTGTCCAACAGATCCCACTGAAAGATCCTCGCATGGAACCTGCCGAAGGGAATGGCTTCGTATGATGCCACCATCTTTCCCAGGACTCGCGTGCAGTGATGCACCGACACCTGTTTCGGTTTTAAGAGGTCCCTGACTAGAGTCACGAGCTCCTGAGCCTTCTCCGCCGGGAGAAACACCTTCTTCTGGTCTGTGTCCAGAATCATGCCCAGAAAGGGCAGACTCGTCGTAGGAATCAGCTGCGACTTTGGGATATTCAGAATCCAGCCGTGCTGTTGCAACACTTCCTGAGAGTGTGCTACGCTGATCAGCAACTGCTCCCTGGACCTCGCCTTTATGAGGAGATCGTCCAAGTATGGGATAATTGTGACTCCTTGCTTTTGAAGGAGCACCATCATTTCCGCCATTACCTTGGTAAATATTCTCGGTGCCGTGGAGAGCCCAAACGGCAACGTCTGGAATTGGTAATGACAGTCCTGTACCACAAATCTGAGGTACTCCTGATGAGGTGGATAAATGGGGACATGCAAGTAAGCATCCTTGATGTCCAGAGACACCATAAAATCCCCCTCTTCCAGGCTTGCAATGACCGCTCTGAGCGATTCCATTTTGAACTTGAATCTTTTCAGATAAATGTTCAGGGACTTTAATTCAATATGGGTCTGACCGAACCGTCCGGTTTCGGTACCACAAACATTGTGGAATAGTATCCCCTTCCCTGTTGAAGGAGGGGAACCTTTACCACCACCTGCTGGATATATAACTTGTGAATTGCCGCTAACACTACTTCCCTTTCCATGGGGGAAGCTGGCAGGGCCGATTTGAGTTAACGGTGAGGGGGCATCACTTCGAATTCCAGCTTGTATCCCTGAGACACAATCTGTATAGCCCAGGGATCTACCCGTGAGCGAACCCACTGGTGGCTGAAATTTTGGAGACGCGCCTCCACCGCTCCTGGCTCCACCTGTGGAGCCCCAGCGTAATGCGGTGGATTTAGTGGAAGCCGGGGAGGACTTCTGTTCCTGGGAACTAGCTGTATGGTGCAGCTTCTTTCCTCTACCCCTGCCTCTGGCAAGAAAGGATGCACCTCTGACTTTCTTGCTTCTTTGTGATCGAAAGGACTGCATTTGGTAATACGGTGCTTTCTTAGGCTGTGAGGGAATATATGGCAAAAAATTTAACTTCCCAGCCGTAGCTGTGGAAACTAGGTCCGAGAGACCGTCCCCAAACAATTCCTCACCCTTGTAAGGTAACACCTCCATGTGCTTTTTGGAGTCGGCATCACCTGTCCATTGCCGAGTCCACATGACCCTTCTGGCAGAAATTGACATTGCATTTATTCTAGAGCCCAGTAGGCAAATGTCCCTCTGGGCATCCCTCACATATAGGACAGCGTCTTTTATATGCCCCAGGGTCAGTAAAATAGTATCCTTGTCTAAGGTATCCAGTTCCTCAGACAGATTATCTTTCCATGCTGCTACAGCACTACACATCCAGGCCGACGCAATTGCCGGCCTCAGTAGAGTACCTGAATGTGTATAGACAGACTTCAGGATACTTTCCTGCTTCCTATCCGCAGGATCCTTTAGGGAGGCCGTATCCTGTGACGGCAGGGCCACCTTCTTAGATAAGCGTGTCAGAGCTTTGTCTACCCTAGGGGAGGATTCCCAGCGCATCCTGTCCGTTGGCGGGAAAGGGTACGCCATAAGTAACCTTTTGGAAATCAGCACTTTCCTATCGGAGGAATCCCACGCTTTTTCACATAACTCATTTAACTCATGTGAAGGGGGAAAAGTCACCTCTTGCTTTTTCTCCCCATACATATAAACCCTCTTGTCAGGGACAGGGTTTACCTCTGATATGTGCAATACATCCTTCATTGCTATAATCATGTAGCGGATGGCTTTAGCCATTTTAGGCTGCAATTTTGCATCATCGTCATCGACACTGGAGTCAGAATCCGTGTCGATATCTGTGTCAACAATTTGGGATAGTGGGCGCTTCTGAGACCCTGACGGCCTCTGCGCTGTAGGATCAGGCATGGGCTGAGACCCCGACTGTCCCAAGGTGTCAGCTTTATCCAACCTTTTATGCAAGGAGTTTACATTATCATTTAACACCTTCCACACATCCATCCAATCAGGTGTCGGCGCCGTCGGCGGAGACACGTCATTCATCTGCACCTGCTCTGCCTCCACATAGCCCTCCTCGTCAAACATGTCGACACAAGCGTACCGACACACCACACACACAGGGGATGCTCTATATGAGGACAGGACCCCCACAAGGCCTTTTGGAGAGACAGAGAGAGAGTATGCCAGCACACACCCCAGCGCTATATGACCCAGGAATCACACAGTAACTTAGTGTTTACCCAGTAGCTGCTGTATTTATGATTAATGCGCTAAATTTACGTCGTCCCCCCCCCCCCCCTCTCTTTTTAACCTCTTTCTACCGTGAGTCTGCAGGGGAGAGCCTGGGGAGCTTCCTCTCAGCGGAGCTGTGGAGAGAAAATGGCGCTGGTGAGTGCTGAGGAAGAAGGCCCCGCCCCCTCAGTGGCGGGATTCTGTCCCGCGATTTTGTGTAAAATTAATGGCGGGGGCTCATGCATATTACAGTGCTCAGCTGTATATATGCTGCTTTTTTGCCAGGAGGTACTCAATTGCTGCCCAGGGCGCTCCCCCCTGCGCCCTGCACCCTACAGTGACTGGAGTGTGTGGGTTAGTGTGGGCGCAATGGCGCACAGCTGCAGTGCTGTGCGCTACCTCATATGAAGACAGGAGTCTTCTGCCGCCGATTTTGACGTCTTCTTGCTTCAACCCACCGGCTTCTGTCTTCTGGCTCTGCGAGGGGGACGGCGGCGCGGCTCCGGGAACGGACGACCAAGGTTAAGTTCCTGTGTTCGAACCCTCTGGAGCTAATGGTGTCCAGTAGCCTAAGAAGCGCAACCTAGCCGCAGTTAGTAGGTTTGCTTCTCTCCCCTCAGTCCCACGTAGCAGAGAGTCTGTTGCCAGCAGAAGCTCTCTGAAAATAAAAAACCTAACTAAAATACTTTCTTATTAGCAAGCTCAGGAGAGCTCACTAAAATGCACCCAGCTCCTTCCGGGCACAGATTCTAACTGAGGTCTGGAGGAGGGGCATAGAGGGAGGAGCCAGTGCACACCAGTAGTACTAAATCTTTCTTAGAGTGCCCAGTCTCCTGTGGAGCCCGTCTATTCCCCATGGTCCTTACGGAGTCCCCAGCATCCACTAGGACGTTAGAGAAAAATGTTTTATTAAACTATTTTTTCCATTTTGTTTAGTCAATTTTTTTTTTAAACAACTTTATTTTATTTTTTTTAAATCTAGTATTGGAAGCCAAAGCTCAGGCTTCTGTCTGAGTACGCATGTGTTATTTTAAAGTAACCTGGGTCACGCCATTCACATCAAAATTTACCCGAGTTAGACATGGGATTAACCCTGGTCAAGACCCAGGCAGTGGACCAGGGACGCACAATATGGGGGAAGCGTTTCACACTAAACCAGGACTCGGGTTGCGCTGACTGCCCCGGCAATAACCTGAGTTATCCACAAGGTGTGAAAGGGGTATAAGACTGAGCCGATCCCCCCCCCCCCCCACCTCACCTCCCTCAATTTCATTACCTGTCGATGGCACCATCATCTCTTCTAGCTCATAAATGTGCTGTATTTCAGTTATCCTTGGCTCTTCCCTCTCCTTCAAACCTCAAATTCAGTACCTCTCGCAGTCCCGCAGTTTCACGGGCAGATGTGGGAGAGATGTGTGCTGAGCGAACCGCTCAGCACACATCTCTCCCGCCGCTCAGCACAGCGCGATGTGTGCTGAGCGTGCGGAGGGAGACGGGGGGCGCTCATTTCACCCAGCGGGTGAAATGAGCGACCTGCTAGATTGGCCAGACCAGGCCAATCTAGCACCAGCGATAGTGATGCGCGGGGCTGCGCATCGCTATCACTGTAGGGGGTACACATGGAGCGATCATGCTTAAAATCTAAGCAATCTAGTCAGATTGCTTAGATTATCGCTCCGTGAGTACCCCCCTTTAAGACCCTCATCCACTCACTGGTCATCTCCAGACTGGACTACTATAACCTCCTAACTGGCCTGCCTGACTACTGCTTCTCTCCACTCCAGTCTGTACTCAATACTGCTGGCCAACTCATCTTCCTCTCCAGTCTTCCTCCCCTCTCCTGCAAGCCCTACACTGGCTCCCCTTCTCCTTCAGAACCCAATTCAAACATTCTCACACTCACTTTCAAAGCCCTCACCCATTCCTCTCCTATTTACGTCTCTAACCTCGTCTCCCTTCACACTCCCTCCCACCCACTTTGCTCCACAAATGAATGCCTCCCATCCTGCCAACTTCCTCCCACTCCTGCCTCCAAGATTTTGCCTGTGCTAATCCCTACCACTGGAACTCTCTCCCTCTCCCTATCAGAGTCTCCACCTCTACAAAACTTCAAATGGGCCTTCCAGCTCTCGTCCTAAGTAACCCACTGCTCCATGCTCACTGTCACTCCCTTCTGTGTCATCTCTGTCGGTCTCCCACTCCCCTTCAGAGTGTAAGCTTTCATGAGCATGAGCCCTCTTCCCTCTTGTGCATCTCCTCACTGTCTACAGCGGCACCAAACCTTTGGGTTTGGCCACCCCGCTGCTCATTTAGGTACTACCTTGTCCACATTCTGCAATGTTCTGCACTGTAAGTCACTTTTTTCTTGTCTTGTTCACACTGTTTCTGTTTATGTACTCTGTAAGGCGCTGCAGACCCCTTGTGGCACCATGTAAATAAAGGCTGATAATAATATAGATGAATCCTGTTGCTGCATACATGCATGTGACTCAGAATACTGACGGATCTTCACATAGGACATCTGATGGCAGAAAGCAGCCAGAACTGCGACCACATAACGTACCCACTAAGTTTATCGTTACTAATATAGCAGCAACTTATTCTGCAGCGTTGTACATTTCGGCAGACAAAATAAGGTTTAATTCAGAGTTGCTCATAAATGTAACTACGGAAGGGTCATACATATCTCAGCTCAATCTTCACCTGTGGCTGTAACTGGGCGTATAGATGTTGGACAGGTGAGTCCCTAGATCCCCTACAAAATAAGAGATTTATACAATGGGCCCATCTGAAATTATATCCACAGCGATGACCTTTGTTGAGAGCTCAGTCACTGTATGGTGCATTCACATGCAGAAGAGTTTGCCCCATTAATCACTAGAGATGAGCGCCTGAAATTTTTCGGGTTTTGTGCTTTGGTTTTGGGTTCGGTTCCGCGGCCGTGTTTTGGGTTCGAACGCGTTTTGGCAAAACCTCACCGAATTTTTTTTGTCGGATTCGGGTGTGTTTTGGATTCGGGTGTTTTTTTCCAAAAACACTAAAAAACAGCTTAAATCATAGAATTTGGGGGTCATTTTGATCCCAAAGTATTATTAACCTCAAAAACCATAATTTACACTCATTTTCAGTCTATTCTGAATACCTCACACCTCACAATATTATTTTTAGTCCTAAAATTTGCACCGAGGTCGCTGTGTGAGTAAGATAAGCGACCCTAGTGGCCGACACAAACACCGGGCCCATCTAGGAGTGGCACTGCAGTGTCACGCAGGATGTCCCTTCCAAAAAACCCTCCCCAAACAGCACATGACGCAAAGAAAAAAAGAGGCGCAATGAGGTAGCTGTGTGAGTAAGATTAGCGACCCTAGTGGCCGACACAAACACCGGGCCCATCTAGGAGTGGCACTGCAGTGTCACGCAGGATGGCCCTTCCAAAAAACCCTCCCCAAACAGCACATGACGCAAAGAAAAAAAGAGGCGCAATGAGGTAGCTGTGTGAGTAAGATTAGCGACCCTAGTGGCCGACACAAACACCGGGCCCATCTAGGAGTGGCACTGCAGTGTCACGCAGGATGGCCCTTCCAAAAAACCCTCCCCAAACAGCACATGACGCAAAGAAAAAAAGAGGCGCAATGAGGTAGCTGACTGTGTGAGTAAGATTAGCGACCCTAGTGGCCGACACAAACACCGGGCCCATCTAGGAGTGGCACTGCAGTGTCACGCAGGATGTCCCTTCCAAAAAACCCTCCCCAAACAGCACATGACGCAAAGAAAAAAAGAGGCGCAATGAGGTAGCTGACTGTGTGAGTAAGATTAGCGACCCTAGTGGCCGACACAAACACCGGGCCCATCTAGGAGTGGCACTGCAGTGTCACGCAGGATGTCCCTTCCAAAAAACCCTCCCCAATCAGCACATGATGCAAAGAAAAAGAAAAGAAAAAAGAGGTGCAAGATGGAATTGTCCTTGGGCCCTCCCACCCACCCTTATGTTGTATAAACAAAACAGGACATGCACACTTTAACCAACCCATCATTTCAGTGACAGGGTCTGCCACACGACTGTGACTGATATGACGGGTTGGTTTGGACCCCCCCCAAAAAAGAAGCAATTAATCTCTCCTTGCACAAACTGGCTCTACAGAGGCAAGATGTCCACCTCATCTTCACCCTCCGATATATCACCGTGTACATCCCCCTCCTCACAGATTATCAATTCGTCCCCACTGGAATCCACCATCTCAGCTCCCTGTGTACTTTGTGGAGGCAATTGCTGCTGGTCAATGTCTCCGCGGAGGAATTGATTATAATTCATTTTAATGAACATCATCTTCTCCACATTTTCTGGATGTAACCTCGTACGCCGATTGCTGACAAGGTGAGCGGCGGCACTAAACACTCTTTCGGAGTACACACTTGTGGGAGGGCAACTTAGGTAGAATAAAGCCAGTTTGTGCAAGGGCCTCCAAATTGCCTCTTTTTCCTGCCAGTATAAGTACGGACTGTGTGACGTGCCTACTTGGATGCGGTCACTCATATAATCCTCCACCATTCTATCAATGTTGAGAGAATCATATGCAGTGACAGTAGACGACATGTCCGTAATCGTTGTCAGGTCCTTCAGTCCGGACCAGATGTCAGCATCAGCAGTCGCTCCAGACTGCCCTGCATCACCGCCAGCGGGTGGGCTCGGAATTCTGAGCCTTTTCCTCGCACCCCCAGTTGCGGGAGAATGTGAAGGAGGAGATGTTGACAGGTCGCGTTCCGCTTGACTTGACAATTTTGTCACCAGCAGGTCTTTCAACCCCAGCAGACCTGTGTCTGCCGGAAAGAGAGATCCAAGGTAGGCTTTAAATCTAGGATCGAGCACGGTGGCCAAAATGTAGTGCTCTGATTTCAACAGATTGACCACCCGTGAATCCTTGTTAAGCGAATTAAGGGCTGCATCCACAAGTCCCACATGCCTAGCGGAATCGCTCCGTGTTAGCTCCTCCTTCAATGCCTCCAGCTTCTTCTGCAAAAGCCTGATGAGGGGAATGACCTGACTCAGGCTGGCAGTGTCTGAACTGACTTCACGTGTGGCAAGTTCAAAGGGCATCAGAACCTTGCACAACGTTGAAATCATTCTCCACTGCACTTGAGACAGGTGCATTCCACCTACTATATCGTGCTCAATTGTATAGGCTTGAATGGCCTTTTGCTGCTCCTCCAACCTCTGAAGCATATAGAGGGTTGAATTCCACCTCGTTACCACTTCTTGCTTCAGATGATGGCAGGGCAGGTTCAGTAGTTTTTGGTGGTGCTCCAGTTTTCTGTACGTGGTGCCTGTACGCCGAAAGTGTCCCGCAATTCTTCTGGCCACCGACAGCATCTCTTGCACGCCCCTGTCGTTTTTTAAAAAATTCTGCACCACCAAATTCAAGGTATGTGCAAAACATGGGACGTGCTGGAATTGGCCCAGATTTAATGCACACACAATATTGCTGGCGTTGTCCGATGCCACAAATCCACAGGAGAGTCCAATTGGGGTAAGCCATTCCGCGATGATCTTCCTCAGTTGCCGTAAGAGGTTTTCAGCTGTGTGCGTATTCTGGAAAGCGGTGATACAAAGCGTAGCCTGCCTAGGAAAGAGTTGGCGTTTGCGAGATGCTGCTACTGGTGCCGCCGCTGCTGTTCTTGCGGCGGGAGTCCATACATCTACCCAGTGGGCTGTCACAGTCATATAGTCCTGACCCTGCCCTGCTCCACTTGTCCACATGTCCGTGGTTAAGTGGACATTGGGTACAGCTGCATTTTTTAGGACACTGGTGACTCTTTTTCTGAGGTCTGTGTACATTTTCGGTATCGCCTGCCTAGAGAAATGGAACCTAGATGGTATTTGGTACCGGGGACACAGTACCTCCAACAAGTCTCTAGTTGGCTCTGCAGTAATGATGGATACCGGAACCACGTTTCTCACCACCCAGGATGCCAAGGCCTCAGTTATCCGCTTTGCAGTAGGATGACTGCTGTGATATTTCATCTTCCTCGCAAAGGACTGTTGAACAGTCAATTGCTTACTGGAAGTAGTACAAGTGGGCTTACGACTTCCCCTCTGGGATGACCATCGACTCCCAGCGGCAACAACAGCAGCGCCAGCAGCAGTAGGCGTTACACGCAAGGATGCATCGGAGGAATCCCAGGCAGGAGAGGACTCGTCAGAATTGCCAGTGACATGGCCTGCAGGACTATTGGCATTCCTGGGGAAGGAGGAAATTGACACTGAGGGAGTTGGTGGGGTGGTTTGCGTGAGCTTGGTTACAAGAGGAAGGGATTTACTGGTCAGTGGACTGCTTCCGCTGTCACCCAAAGTTTTTGAACTTGTCACTGACTTATTATGAATGCGCTGCAGGTGACGTATAAGGGAGGATGTTCCGAGGTGGTTAACGTCCTTACCCCTACTTATTACAGCTTGACAAAGGGAACACACGGCTTGACACCTGTTGTCCGCATTTCTGGTGAAATACCTCCACACCGAAGAGCTGATTTTTTTGGTATTTTCACCTGGCATGTCAACGGCCATATTCCTCCCACGGACAACAGGTGTCTCCCCGGGTGCCTGACTTAAACAAACCACCTCACCATCAGAATCCTCCTGGTCAATTTCCTCCCCAGCGCCAGCAACACCCATATCCTCCTCATCCTGGTGTACTTCAACACTGACATCTTCAATCTGACTATCAGGAACTGGACTGCGGGTGCTCCTTCCAGCACTTGCAGGGGGCGTGCAAATGGTGGAAGGCGCATGCTCTTCACGTCCAGTGTTGGGAAGGTCAGGCATCGCAACCGACACAATTGGACTCTCCTTGTGGATTTGGGATTTCGAAGAACGCACAGTTCTTTGCGGTGCTTTGCCTTTTGCCAGCTTGAGTCTTTTCAGTTTTCTAGCGAGAGGCTGAGTGCTTCCATCCTCATGTGAAGCTGAACCACTAGCCATGAACATAGGCCAGGGCCTCAGCCGTTCCTTGCCACTCCGTGTGGTAAATGGCATATTGGCAAGTTTACGCTTCTCCTCCGACAATTTTATTTTAGGTTTTGGAGTCCTTTTTTTACTGATATTTGGTGTTTTGGTTTTGACATGCTCTGTACTATGCCATTGGGCATCGGCCTTGGCAGACGACGTTGCTGGCATTTCATCGTCTCGGCCATGACTAGTGGCAGCAGCTTCAGCACGAGGTGGAAGTGGATCTTGATCTTTCCCTAATTTTGGAACCTCAACATTTTTGTTCTCCATATTTTAATAGGCACAACTAAAAGGCACCTCAGGTAAACAATGGAGATGGATGGATTGGATACTAGTATACAATTATGGACGGGCTGCCGAGTGCCGACACAGAGGTAGCCACAGCCGTGAACTACCGCACTGTACTGTGTCTGCTGCTAATATAGACTGGTTGATAAAGAGATAGTATACTCGTAACTAGTATGTATGTATAAAGAAAGAAAAAAAACCACGGTTAGGTGGTATATACAATTATGGACGGGCTGCCGAGTGCC
This sequence comes from Pseudophryne corroboree, assembly GCF_028390025.1. NCBI lineage: Eukaryota > Metazoa > Chordata > Amphibia > Anura > Myobatrachidae > Pseudophryne > Pseudophryne corroboree. The sequence continues at coordinate 439,669,542 of NC_086452.1, forward strand.
GACACAGAGGTAGCCACAGCCGTGAACTACCGCACTGTACTGTGTCTGCTGCTAATATATAGACTGGTTGATAAAGAGATAGTATACTCGTAACTAGTATGTATGTATAAAGAAAGAAAAAAAAACCACGGTTAGGTGGTATATACAATTATGGACGGGCTGCCGAGTGCCGACACAGAGGTAGCCACAGCCGTGAACTACCGCACTGTACTGTGTCTGCTGCTAATATATAGACTGGTTGATAAAGAGATAGTATACTCGTAACTAGTATGTATGTATAAAGAAAGAAAAAAAAACCACGGTTAGGTGGTATATACAATTATGGACGGGCTGCCGAGTGCCGACACAGAGGTAGCCACAGCCGTGAACTACCGCACTGTACTGTGTCTGCTGCTAATATATAGACTGGTTGATAAAGAGATAGTATACTCGTAACTAGTATGTATGTATAAAGAAAGAAAAAAAAACCACGGTTAGGTGGTATATACAATTATGGACGGGCTGCCGAGTGCCGACACAGAGGTAGCCACAGCCGTGAACTACCGCACTGTACTGTGTCTGCTGCTAATATACAGACTGGTTGATAAAGAGATAGTATACTCGTAACTAGTATGTATGTATAAAGAAAGAAAAAAAAACCACGGTTAGGTGGTATATACAATTATGGACGGGCTGCCGAGTGCCGACACAGAGGTAGCCACAGCCGTGAACTACCGCACTGTACTGTGTCTGCTGCTAATATATAGACTGGTTGATAAAGAGATAGTATACTCGTAACTAGTATGTATGTATAAAGAAAGAAAAAAAAACCACGGTTAGGTGGTATATACAATTATGGACGGGCTGCCGAGTGCCGACACAGAGGTAGCCACAGCCGTGAACTACCGCACTGTACTGTGTCTGCTGCTAATATAGACTGGTTGATAAAGAGATAGTATACTCGTAACTAGTATGTATGTATAAAGAATGAAAAAAAAACCACGGTTAGGTGGTATATACAATTATGGACGGGCTGCCGAGTGCCGACACAGAGGTAGCCACAGCCGTGAACTACCGCACTGTACTGTGTCTGCTGCTAATATATAGACTGGTTGATAAAGAGATAGTATACTCGTAACTAGTATGTATGTATAAAGAAAGAAAAAAAAAACACGGTTAGGTGGTATATACAATTATGGACGGGCTGCCGAGTGCCGACACAGAGGTAGCCACAGCCGTGAACTACCGCACTGTACTGTGTCTGCTGCTAATATATAGACTGGTTGATAAAGAGATAGTATACTCGTAACTAGTATGTATGTATAAAGAAAGAAAAAAAAAACCACGGTTAGGTGGTATATACAATTATGGACGGGCTGCCGAGTGCCGACACAGAGGTAGCCACAGCCGTGAACTACCGCACTGTACTGTGTCTGCTGCTAATATAGACTGGTTGATAAAGAGATAGTATACTACTAATATTATATACTGGTGGTCAGGTCACTGGTCACTAGTCACACTGGCAGTGGCACTCCTGCAGCAAAAGTGTGCACTGTTTAATTTTAATATAATATTATGTACTCCTGGCTCCTGCTATAACCTGTAACTGGCACTGCAGTAGTGCTCCCCAGTCTCCCCCACAATTATAAGCTGTGTGAGCTGAGCAGTCAGACAGATATATAATATATATAGATGATGCAGCACACTGGCCTGAGCCTGAGCAGTGCACACAGATATGGTATGTGACTGACTGAGTCACTGTGTGTATCGCTTTTTTCAGGCAGAGAACGGATATATTAAATAAACTGCACTGTGTGTCTGGTGGTCACTCACTATATAATATATTATGTACTCCTGGCTCCTGCTATAACCTATAACTGGCACTGCAGTAGTGCTCCCCAGTCTCCCCCACAATTATAAGCTGTGTGAGCTGAGCAGTCAGACAGATATATATAATATTATATATAGATAATAGATGATGCAGCACACTGGCCTGAGCCTGAGCAGTGCACACAGATATGGTATGTGACTGAGTCACTGTGTGCTGTGTATCGCTTTTTTCAGGCAGAGAACGGATTATATTATGTACTCCTGGCTCCTGCTATAACCTATAACTGGCACTGCAGTAGTGCTCCCCAGTCTCCCCCACAATTATAAGCTGTGTGAGCTGAGCAGTCAGACAGATATATATAATATTATATATAGATAATAGATGATGCAGCACACTGGCCTGAGCCTGAGCAGTGCACACAGATATGGTATGTGACTGAGTCACTGTGTGCTGTGTATCGCTTTTTTCAGGCAGAGAACGGATTATAAATAAAAGTGGTGGTCACTGGTCACTATCAGCAAAACTCTGCACTGTACACTACTGAGTACTCCTAATGCTCCCCAAAATTAGTAAATCAAGTGTCTCTCTAATCTATTCTAATTCTAAACGGAGAGGACGCCAGCCACGTCCTCTCCCTATCAATCTCAATGCACGTGTGAAAATGGCGGCGACGCACGGCTCCTTATATAGAATCCGAGTCTCGCGATAGAATCCGAGCCTCGCGAGAATCCGACAGCGTCATGATGACATTCGGGCGCGCTCGGGTTAACCGAGCAAGGCGGGAAGATCCGAGTCGCTCGGACCCGTGAAAAAAAACATGAAGTTCTGGCGGGTTCGGATTCAGAGAAACCGAACCCGCTCATCTCTATTAATCACCTGTGACGAGAGGTAGAGAAGATTGTGGCTTGGAGGAGGTACTGGATACACACTATAAGATTATCTGTCCAATCTTTCTGGTTGGAAAAAATAATCTGGTAATGTATGGGAGCAAATTACAAATGGCCATTTGCTCCTAAACACTGGAAAATGGACAAAAATGGTCATTCTGGCAAATTGGTTAAATTAGTTTGATTTAACCAATTTATCCGAACAACTGTTTTGTCCATTTTCCATATTTTGATTGTCATTTGCTCCCATACATTACCAGATTTTTTTGTCCAACCAGCCAGATTGGACAGATAATCTTATAGTGTGTATTTTAGAATTATGGATATGTGTATTAAACTGGATACACGCTATAAAATTATCTGTCCAATCTGGCCGGTTGGAAAGAAATTCTATTAAAGTCTTGGAGCAAATGACAATGAATGAAACCATTTGCTCCCAAAATGGACAAAAACGGTTGTTCAGATAAATCTTTAGTTAAACCAAACAGATTTAACCAATTTGTCTGAATGACTGTTTGTCTGGTTTCCAGTGTTTGGAAGCAAATAGTCAATTGTCATTTGCTCCCCATACATTACCAGATTTTCGTTCCATCCAGATTGACCATATTATCCATTTAAACTGGGACACTCATGGATTACACAGGTTCTGTGGCTGGCTGACTACAAGCCTGCCTTTCATCTGGTTTTAAGCAGCCACTGAACCTGTGTAATTCATGAGTGTCCCAGGTTAAAGGGATAATATGGTCATTTTATAGGCCTCTGAAATTGAATTCCAATTCTATTAGCTCACTTCTAAGTAACAGGGAGCAGAAGGACCAAATTGTCTGCAATGCACCATGGGGGTAATTCCAAGTTGATCGCAGCGGGAATTTTGTTAGCAGTTCGGCAAAACCATGTGCACTGCAGGGGAGGCAGATTTAACATGTGCAGAAAGAGTTAAATTTGGGTGTGGTGTGTTCAATCTGCAATCTAATTTGCAGTGTAAAAATAAAGCAGCCAGTATTTACCCTGCACAGAAACAAAATAACCCACCCAAAACTAACTCTTTCTGCACATGTTATATCTGCCCCCCCCCCCCCCCTCCCCCGCTTGCAGTGCACATGGTTTTGCCCAAGTGCTAACAAAATCCCTGCTGCGATCAACTTGGAATTACCCCCCATATGTTTTATTATGTGGGGTTACTTGCAATGAAAACAGATAGTAAAGGCATTGCCCCAACTGTGGTATAGACTGTATATTCTGTTCCCACCATTAAGGGACACATAGAGTTAACTCGGTCTTTACGCTATGGCTGCCCTTTATCAAAACCACTGGAGAGAAACTGCAAATACCTAACCCATGCTTGCCTACCTTACCCTCTCCATGAGGGAGAAAATACTCTGTTCCTGGACTTTCCTGGTAATGTATGATTGCCATCACCTGTGGTGAAACACCTTTCTTATCAATTAACTAGCTCACCACAGGTGATGGCAATCATACATTACCAGGAAAGTCCAGGAACAGAGCATTTTCTCCCTCATGGAGAGGGTCAGGTAGGCAAGTATGACCTAACCAGTCGGGCAGTAGAGGAGACGTATAGACTTCTATGGGGCAGATGTATTAACCTGGAGAAGGAAGTGATAAACTAGTGATAAGTGCAAGGTGATAAACGCACCAGCCAATCAGCTCCAATATGCAAATTGACAGTTAGGAGCTGATTGGCTGATAAGTGACCACCAGTTTTTATCCGTTCTCTGCCTGAAAAAAACGCTCCATACCATATCTGTGCTCAGTGTGCTGCATAATATATCTGTGCTGAGTGCTCACACTGCTTAATTGTGGGGACTGGGGAGCAGCTATAGCAGGAGTACAGTGCAGAGTTTTGCTGACAGTGACCACCAGTATACGTTGTCTGCCTGAAAAACACTCCATATCTGTGCTCAGTGTACTGCTTTATTGTGGGGACTGGGGACCACCAGTATAATTAATATTATATAGGAGGAGTACAGTGCAGAGTGCACTGCTGTACCTACCTCTGTGTCGTCATCCATTAAGTATACTATCCATCTACATTCTATACCTGTGGTGCATTTTAGTTTTGCAGTTTGCTGACACAGTGTCCACCAGTATACTATATATACTATAGCAGTACGGTAGGCCACTGCTGTACCTACCTCTGTGTCGTCACTCGTCATCCATTAAGTATACTATCCATCTACATTCTATACCTGGGGTGCATTTTAGTTTTGCAGTTTGCTGACAGTGTCCACCAGTATACTATATATATATACTTATAGCAGTACGGTAGGCCACTGCTGTACCTACCTCTGTGTCATCATCCATTAAGTATACTATCCATCTACATTCTATACCTGTGGTGCATTTTAGTTTTGCAGTTTGCTGACAGTGTCCACCAGTATACTATATACAGCAGTACGGTAGGCCACTGCTGTACCTACCTCTGTGTCGTCACTCGTCATTGATAAAGTCAGTTATTACCTAAAAACATTAAGCTATATTCTATTATGGACTAAGTACGCTATTGGCGCACTGAGTACCGTAAGGGTACGCACCTAGCGTAGCGGACGCTAGGCCGTGGGCACGACGCCCGAGCGACACGCACGCTCACAGAATGTTACACAGTAACCCTTAGTAACAACTCACCTTAAGGGTACGCTTTACACTTTAAACCTTGGCAATGAAATACTAAAACGATGTAATGCTTATTAACTAGAGATGAGCGGGTTCGGTTTCTCTGAAACCGAACCCGCACGAACTTCATGTTTTTTTCACGGGTCCGAGCAGACTCGGATCCTCCCGCCTTGCTCGGTTAACCCGAGCGCGCCCGAACGTCATCATGACGCTGTCGGATTCTCGCGAGACTCGGATTCTATATAAGGAGCCGCGCGTCGCCGCCATTTTCACACGTGCATTGAGATTGATAGGGAGAGGACGTGGCTGGCGTCCTCTCCATTAGAAATTAGATTAGAAGAGAGAGAGAGATTGTGCAGAGTCAGACAGAGTTTACCACAGTGACCAGTGCAGTTGTTGTTAGTTAACTTTTATTTATTTTAATATAATATATCCGTTCTCTGCTATATCCGTTCTCTGCCTGAAAAAAAACGATACACAGCAGCAGCCAGTCACACAGTGTGACTCAGTCTGTGTGCACTCAGCTCAGCCCAGTGTGCTGCACATCAATGTATAAAAGGCAAAGCTTATAATAATTGTGGGGGAGACTGGGGAGCACTGCAGGTTGTTATAGCAGGAGCCCCCAGGAGTACATAATATTATATTAATTTAAAATTAAACAGTGCACACTTTTGCTGCAGGAGTGCCACTGCCAGTGTGACTAGTGGTGACCAGTGCCTGACCACCAGTATAGTAGTATATTGTTGTATGTATTGTATACTATCTCTTTATCAACCAGTCTATATTAGCAGCAGACACAGTACAGTGCGGTAGTTCACGGCTGTGGCTACCTCTGTGTCGGCAGTCGGAACTCGGCAGGCAGTCCGTCCATCCATAATTGTATTACAATATATACCACCTAACCGTGGTATTTTTTTTTCTTTCTTTATACCGTCGTCATAGTGTCATACTAGTTGTTACGAGTATACTACTATCTCTTTATCAACCAGTGTACAGTGCGGTAGTTCACGGCTGTGGCTACCTCTGTGTCGGCAGTCGGCAGGCAGTCCGTCCATCCATAATTGTATTATTATTATAATATATACCACCTAACCGTGGTTTTTTTTTCATTCTTTATACCGTCATAGTGTCATACTAGTTGTTACGAGTATACTACTATCTCTTTATCAACCAGTGTACAGTGCGGTAGTTCACGGCTGTGGCTACCTCTGTGTCGGCAGTCGGCAGGCAGTCCGTCCATCCATAATTGTATTATTATTATAATATATACCACCTAACCGTGGTTTTTTTTTCATTCTTTATACCGTCGTCATAGTGTCATACTAGTTGTTACGAGTATACTACTATCTCTTTTATCAACCAGTGTACAGTGCGGTAGTTCACGGCTGTGGCTACCTCTGTGTCGGCAGTCGGCAGGCAGTCCGTCCATCCATAATTGTATTATTATTATAATATATACCACCTAACCGTGGTTTTTTTTTCATTCTTTATACCGTCGTCATAGTGTCATACTAGTTGTTACGAGTATACTACTATCTCTTTATCAACCAGTGTACAGTGCGGTAGTTCACGGCTGTGGCTACCTCTGTGTCGGCAGTCGGCAGGCAGTCCGTCCATCCATAATTGTATTATTATTATAATATATACCACCTAACCGTGGTTTTTTTTTCATTCTTTATACCGTCGTCATAGTGTCATACTAGTTGTTACGAGTATACTACTATCTCTTTATCAACCAGTGTACAGTGCGGTAGTTCACGGCTGTGGCTACCTCTGTGTCGGCAGTCGGCAGGCAGTCCGTCCATCCATAATTGTATTATTATTATAATATATACCACCTAACTGTGGTATTTTTTTTTCTTTCTTTATACCGTCGTCATAGTGTCATACTAGTTGTTACGAGTATACTACTATCTCTTTATCAACCAGTGTACAGTGCGGTAGTTCACGGCTGTGGCTACCTCTGTGTCGGCAGTCGGCAGGCAGTCCGTCCATCCATAATTGTATTATTATTATAATATATACCACCTAACCGTGGTTTTTTTTTCATTCTTTATACCGTCGTCATAGTGTCATACTAGTTGTTACGAGTATACTACTATCTCTTTATCAACCAGTGTACAGTGCGGTAGTTCACGGCTGTGGCTACCTCTGTGTCGGCAGTCGGCAGGCAGTCCGTCCATCCATAATTGTATTATTATTATAATATATACCACCTAACCGTGGTTTTTTTTTCATTCTTTATACCGTCGTCATAGTGTCATACTAGTTGTTACGAGTATACTACTATCTCTTTATCAACCAGTGTACAGTGCGGTAGTTCACGGCTGTGGCTACCTCTGTGTCGGCAGTCGGCAGGCAGTCCGTCCATCCATAATTGTATTATTATTATAATATATACCACCTAACCGTGGTTTTTTTTTCATTCTTTATACCGTCGTCATAGTGTCATACTAGTTGTTACGAGTATACTACTATCTCTTTATCAACCAGTGTACAGTGCGGTAGTTCACGGCTGTGGCTACCTCTGTGTCGGCAGTCGGCAGGCAGTCCGTCCATCCATAATTGTATTATTATTATAATATATACCACCTAACCGTGGTTTTTTTTTCATTCTTTATACCGTCGTCATAGTGTCATACTAGTTGTTACGAGTATACTACTATCTCTTTATCAACCAGTGTACAGTGCGGTAGTTCACGGCTGTGGCTACCTCTGTGTCGGCAGTCGGCAGGCAGTCCGTCCATCCATAATTGTATTATTATTATAATATATACCACCTAACTGTGGTATTTTTTTTTCTTTCTTTATACCGTCGTCATAGTGTCATACTAGTTGTTACGAGTATACTACTATCTCTTTATCAACCAGTGTACAGTGCGGTAGTTCACGGCTGTGGCTACCTCTGTGTCGGCAGTCGGCAGGCAGTCCGTCCATCCATAATTGTATTATTATTATAATATATACCACCTAACCGTGGTTTTTTTTTCATTCTTTATACCGTCGTCATAGTGTCATACTAGTTGTTACGAGTATACTACTATCTCTTTATCAACCAGTGTACAGTGCGGTAGTTCACGGCTGTGGCTACCTCTGTGTCGGCAGTCGGCAGGCAGTCCGTCCATCCATAATTGTATTATTATTATAATATATACCACCTAACCGTGGTTTTTTTTTCATTCTTTATACCGTCGTCATAGTGTCATACTAGTTGTTACGAGTATACTACTATCTCTTTATCAACCAGTGTACAGTGCGGTAGTTCACGGCTGTGGCTACCTCTGTGTCGGCAGTCGGCAGGCAGTCCGTCCATCCATAATTGTATTATTATTATAATATATACCACCTAACCGTGGTTTTTTTTTCATTCTTTATACCGTCGTCATAGTGTCATACTAGTTGTTACGAGTATACTACTATCTCTTTATCAACCAGTGTACAGTGCGGTAGTTCACGGCTGTGGCTACCTCTGTGTCGGCAGTCGGCAGGCAGTCCGTCCATCCATAATTGTATTATTATTATAATATATACCACCTAACCGTGGTTTTTTTATACCACCTAACCGTGGCAGTCCGTCCATAATTGTATACTAGTATCCAATCCATCCATCTCCATTGTTTACCTGAGGTGCCTTTTAGTTCTGCCTATAAAATATGGAGAACAAAAAAGTTGAGGTTCCAAAATTAGGGAAAGATCAAGATCCACTTCCACCTCGTGCTGAAGCTGCTGCCACTAGTCATGGCCGAGACGATGAAATGCCAGCAACGTCGTCTGCCAAGGCCGATGCCCAATGTCATAGTACAGAGCATGTCAAATCCAAAACACCAAATATCAGAAAAAAAAGGACTCCAAAACCTAAAATAAAATTGTCGGAGGAGAAGCGTAAACTTGCCAATATGCCATTTACCACACGGAGTGGCAAGGAACGGCTGAGGCCCTGGCCTATGTTCATGGCTAGTGGTTCAGCTTCACATGAGGATGGAAGCACTCAGCCTCTCGCTAGAAAACTGAAAAGACTCAAGCTGGCAAAAGCACCGCAAAGAACTGTGCGTTCTTTGAAATCCCAAATCCACAAGGAGAGTCCAATTGTGTCGTTTGCGATGCCTGACCTTCCCAACACTGGACGTGAAGAGCATGCGCCTTCCACTATTTGCATGCCCCCTGCAAGTGCTGGAAGGAGCACCCGCAGTCCAGTTCCTGATAGTCAGATTGAAGATGTCAGTGTTGAAGTACACCAGGATGAGGAGGATATGGGTGTTGCTGGCGCTGGGGAGGAAATTGACCAGGAGGATTCTGATGGTGAGGTGGTTTGTTTAAGTCAGGCACCCGGGGAGACACCTGTTGTCCGTGGGAGGAATATGGCCGTTGACATGCCAGGTGAAAATACCAAAAAAATCAGCTCTTCGGTGTGGAGGTATTTCACCAGAAATGCGGACAACAGGTGTCAAGCCGTGTGTTCCCTTTGTCAAGCTGTAATAAGTAGGGGTAAGGACGTTAACCACCTCGGAACATCCTCCCTTATACGTCACCTGCAGCGCATTCATAATAAGTCAGTGACAAGTTCAAAAACTTTGGGTGACAGCGGAAGCAGTCCACTGACCAGTAAATCCCTTCCTCTTGTAACCAAGCTCACGCAAACCACCCCACCAACTCCCTCAGTGTCAATTTCCTCCTTCCCCAGGAATGCCAATAGTCCTGCAGGCCATGTCACTGGCAAGTCTGACGAGTCCTCTCCTGCCTGGGATTCCTCCGATGCATCCTTGCGTGTAACGCCTACTGCTGCTGGCGCTGCTGTTGTTGCCGCTGGGAGTCGATGGTCATCCCAGAGGGGAAGTCGTAAGCCCACTTGTACTACCTCCAGTAAGCAATTGACTGTTCAACAGTCCTTTGCGAGGAAGATGAAATATCACAGCAGTCATCCTACTGCAAAGCGGATAACTGAGTCCTTGACAACTATGTTGGTGTTAGACGTGCGTCCGGTATCCGCCGTTAGTTCACAGGGAACTAGACAATTTATTGAGGCAGTGTGCCCCCGTTACCAAATACCATCTAGGTTCCACTTCTCTAGGCAGGCGATACCGAGAATGTACACGGACGTCAGAAAAAGACTCACCAGTGTCCTAAAAAATGCAGTTGTACCCAATGTCCACTTAACCACGGACATGTGGACAAGTGGAGCAGGGCAGGGTCAGGACTATATGACTGTGACAGCCCACTGGGTAGATGTATGGACTCCCGCCGCAAGAACAGCAGCGGCGGCACCAGTAGCAGCATCTCGCAAACGCCAACTCTTTCCTAGGCAGGCTACGCTTTGTATCACCGCTTTCCAGAATACGCACACAGCTGAAAACCTCTTACGGCAACTGAGGAAGATCATCGCGGAATGGCTTACCCCAATTGGACTCTCCTGTGGATTTGTGGCATCGGACAACGCCAGCAATATTGTGTGTGCATTAAATATGGGCAAATTCCAGCACGTCCCATGTTTTGCACATACCTTGAATTTGGTGGTGCAGAATTTTTTTAAAAACGACAGGGGCGTGCAAGAGATGCTGTCGGTGGCCAGAAAAATTGCGGGACACTTTCGGCGTACAGGCACCACGTACAGAAGACTGGAGCACCACCAAAAACTACTGAACCTGCCCTGCCATCATCTGAAGCAAGAAGTGGTAACGAGGTGGAATTCAACCCTCTATATGCTTCAGAGGTTGGAGGAGCAGCAAAAGGCCATTCAAGCCTATACAATTGAGCACGATATAGGAGATGGAATGCACCTGTCTCAAGTGCAGTGGAGAATGATTTCAACGTTGTGCAAGGTTCTGATGCCCTTTGAACTTGCCACACGTGAAGTCAGTTCAGACACTGCCAGCCTGAGTCAGGTCATTCCCCTCATCAGGCTTTTGCAGAAGAAGCTGGAGGCATTGAAGAAGGAGCTAACACGGAGCGATTCCGCTAGGCATGTGGGACTTGTGGATGCAGCCCTTAATTCGCTTAACAAGGATTCACGGGTGGTCAATCTGTTGAAATCAGAGCACTACATTTTGGCCACCGTGCTCGATCCTAGATTTAAAGCCTACCTTGGATCTCTCTTTCCGGCAGACACAGGTCTGCTGGGGTTGAAAGACCTGCTGGTGACAAAATTGTCAAGTCAAGCGGAACGCGACCTGTCAACATCTCCTCCTTCACATTCTCCCGCAACTGGGGGTGCGAGGAAAAGGCTCAGAATTCCGAGCCCACCCGCTGGCGGTGATGCAGGGCAGTCTGGAGCGACTGCTGATGCTGACATCTGGTCCGGACTGAAGGACCTGACAACGATTACGGACATGTCGTCTACTGTCACTGCATATGATTCTCTCAACATTGATAGAATGGTGGAGGATTATATGAGTGACCGCATCCAAGTAGGCACGTCACACAGTCCGTACTTATACTGGCAGGAAAAAGAGGCAATTTGGAGGCCCTTGCACAAACTGGCTTTATTCTACCTAAGTTGCCCTCCCACAAGTGTGTACTCCGAAAGAGTGTTTAGTGCCGCCGCTCACCTTGTCAGCAATCGGCGTACGAGGTTACATCCAGAAAATGTGGAGAAGATGATGTTCATTAAAATGAATTATAATCAATTCCTCCGCGGAGACATTGACCAGCAGCAATTGCCTCCACAAAGTACACAGGGAGCTGAGATGGTGGATTCCAGTGGGGACGAATTGATAATCTGTGAGGAGGGGGATGTACACGGTGATATATCGGAGGGTGAAGATGAGGTGGACATCTTGCCTCTGTAGAGCCAGTTTGTGCAAGGAGAGATTAATTGCTTCTTTTTTGGGGGGGGTCCAAACCAACCCGTCATATCAGTCACAGTCGTGTGGCAGACCCTGTCACTGAAATGATGGGTTGGTTAAAGTGTGCATGTCCTGTTTTGTTTATACAACATAAGGGTGGGTGGGAGGGCCCAAGGATAATTCCATCTTGCACCTCTTTTTTCTTTTCTTTTTCTTTGCATCATGTGCTGATTGGGGAGGGTTTTTTGGAAGGGACATCCTGCGTGACACTGCAGTGCCACTCCTAGATGTGCCCGGTGTTTGTGTCGGCCACTAGGGTCGCTAATCTTACTCACACAGTCAGCTACCTCATTGCGCCTCTTTTTTTCTTTGCGTCATGTGCTGTTTGGGGAGGGTTTTTTGGAAGGGCCATCCTGCGTGACACTGCAGTGCCACTCCTAGATGGGCCCGGTGTTTGTGTCGGCCACTAGGGTCGCTAATCTTACTCACACAGCTACCTCATTGCGCCTCTTTTTTTCTTTGCGTCATGTGCTGTTTGGGGAGGGTTTTTTGGAAGGGACATCCTGCGTGACACTGCAGTGCCACTCCTAGATGGGCCCGGTGTTTGTGTCGGCCACTAGGGTCGCTTATCTTTCTCACACAGCTACCTCATTGCGCCTCTTTTTTTCTTTGCGTCATGTGCTGTTTGGGGAGGGTTTTTTGGAAGGGACATCCTGCGTGACACTGCAGTGCCACTCCTAGATGGGCCCGGTGTTTGTGTCGGCCACTAGGGTCGCTTATCTTTCTCACACAGTCAGCTACCTCATTGCGCCTCTTTTTTTCTTTGCGTCATGTGCTGTTTGGGGAGGGTTTTTTGGAAGGGACATCCTGCGTGACACTGCAGTGCCACTCCTAGATGGGCCCGGTGTTTGTGTCGGCCACTAGGGTCGCTAATCTTACTCACACAGCTACCTCATTGCGCCTCTTTTTTTCTTTGCGTCATGTGCTGTTTGGGGAGGGTTTTTTGGAAGGGACATCCTGCGTGACACTGCAGTGCCACTCCTAGATGGGCCCGGTGTTTGTGTCGGCCACTAGGGTCGCTTATCTTACTCACACAGCGACCTCGGTGCAAATTTTAGGACTAAAAATAATATTGTGAGGTGTGATGTGTTCAGAATAGGCTGAAAATGAGTGTAAATTATGTTTTTTGAGGTTAATAATACTTTGGGATCAAAATTACCCCCAAATTCTATGATTTAAGCTGTTTTTTAGGGTTTTTTGAAAAAAACACCCGAATCCAAAACACACCCGAATCCGACAAAAAAAATTCGGTGAGGTTTTGCCAAAACGCGGTCGAACCCAAAACACGGCCGCGGAACCGAACCCAAAACGAAAACACAAAACCCGAAAAATTTCCGGCGCTCATCTCTATTATTAACCTTGATTATATGAGAAGCTGTTTGAGCGATTGAGACGCTCAGAAAACCCTGTATAGTAACTAGTGAAAACACAAGACCTGGTTAGGATACAAAAACCACTTAGGCTCTAACACCCAGTGGATAATTCTATTTGAGTAAAAAGGGGAAAAACAGTACAGCTTATACACTACAAAACTAACATAAAATTTAAACAGAATAACGAGAAATAATATGAACAATAGCGAACGATCGCAAACACAAGAAAACAGAATGAGTACACAATGAGAACAAATGGCAAACACAGAGGATAACAAAATGGCTACAGAGAACTTACACACGTGGGAATGATTCGCAGGCGCGTCCTGAATCCAGCCCTCAGCCTTCAATATGAAAACCTTGCAGAGAGAGTGAGCGACAGGACAGGCAATGGTGGTCTTTATATACACAACAAACAGTAACAATACAATGGTCCCTATAATCTCATGGTTCATTGGACACAGGAATGTGTCTCTGCATTATAACAAAAGGTCATAGGTGGGTTCGAACAGGTGGGCTGTGCCTTTCTCCAACTGCTCAGGTGGGAGGTATCCTTAGGATTCCCGCCGCATGGGTAATGAACAGCAAATACAGTAAATATCTATAAACTACTTTTGTACATAACTATGCGCAGGAGCGAACATTCTCTTCCTAACCAACACCGAAATGTTACCAATAAAATACTCTACAGCTGGATACTAGACACCACCGTTCTACCTTTATCTGACCGTTCCTATCATGCAAAGAGGGATTTCTCTGTCCAAGAGCCGTTTACACTAAACATACTTTCTAACATTGTTAAGGGGAATATTATCTATAAAATACACTATGTGGGTAAAATATGTTATGATCGAGTCGCCCGCTAGACGCTCACAAACTCTACCGTAAATGCGCATACACCGCGCGTGATCGCCGGAGCGATCTTACGCAATTTGCGGATATGTGCACGCACGGCAGGGTGTGTGCACGTGCAGCGGGCATGTGCATGAGGGGTTAGTACAAGGCATATAAATCAGTATATTTTTCGACTTTGACATCATCCATTAAGTATACTATCCATCTACATTCTATACCTGTGGTGCATTTTAATTTTGCAGTTTGCTGACAGTGTCCACCAGTATACTATATATAGCAGTACGGTAGGCCACTGCTGTACCTACCTCTGTGTCGTCACTCGTCATCCATTAAGTATACTATCCATCTACATTCTATACCTGTGGTGCATTTTAGTTTTGCAGTTTGCTGACAGTGTCCACCAGTATACTATATATATACTTATAGCAGTACGGTAGGCCACTGCTGTACCTACCTCTGTGTCGTCACTCATCATCCATTAAGTATACTATCCATCTACATTCTATACCTGTGGTGCATTTTAGTTTTGCAGTTTGCTGACACAGTGTCCACCAGTATACTATATATAGCAGTACGGTAGGCCACTGCTGTACCTACCTCTGTGTCGTCATCCATTAAGTATACTATCCATCTACATTCTATACCTGTGGTGCATTTTAGTTTTGCAGTTTGCTGACAGTGTCCACCAGTATACTATATATAGCAGTACGGTAGGCCACTGCTGTACCTACCTCTGTGTCATCACTCGTCATCCATTAAGTATACTATCCATCTACATTCTATACCTGTGGTGCATTTTAGTTTTGCAGTTTGCTGACAGTGTCCACCAGTATACTATATATATACTTATAGCAGTACGGTAGGCCACTGCTGTACCTACCTCTCTGTCGTCACTCGTCATCCATTAAGTATACTATCCATCTACATTCTATACCTGTGGTGCATTTTAGTTTTGCAGTTTGCTGACAGTGTCCACCAGTATACTATATATATACTTATAGCAGTACGGTAGGCCACTGCTGTACCTACCTCTGTGTCGTCACTCGTCATCCATTAAGTATACTATCCATCTACATTCTATACCTGTGGTGCATTTTAGTTTTGCAGTTTGCTGACAGTGTCCACCAGTATACTATATATAGCAGTACGGTAGGCCACTGCTGTACCTACCTCTGTGTCGTCACTCGTCATCCATTAAGTATACTATCCATCTACATTCTATACCTGTGGTGCATTTTAGTTTTGCAGTTTGCTGACAGTGTCCACCAGTATACTATATATATATACTTATAGCAGTACGGTAGGCCACTGCTGTACCTACCTCTGTGTCGTCACTCGTCATCCATTAAGTATACTATCCATCTACATTCTATACCTGTGGTGCATTTTAGTTTTGCAGTTTGCTGACACAGTGTCCACCAGTATACTATATATAGCAGTACGGTAGGCCACTGCTGTACCTACCTCTGTGTCGTCATCCATTAAGTATACTATCCATCTACATTCTATACCTGTGGTGCATTTTAGTTTTGCAGTTTGCTGACAGTGTCCACCAGTATACTATATATAGCAGTACGGTAGGCCACTGCTGTACCTACCTCTGTGTCGTCACTCGTCATCCATTAAGTATACTATCCATCTACATTCTATACCTGTGGTGCATTTTAGTTGTGCGCAGTAAATATAGTAGTAGGCCATTGCTATTGATACTGGCATATAATTCCACACATTAAAAAATGGAGAACAAAAATGTGGAGGTTAAAATAGGGAAAGATCAAGATCCACTTCCACCTCGTGCTGAAGCTGCTGCCACTAGTCATGGCCGAGACGATGAAATGCCATCAACGTCGTCTGCCAAGGCCGATGCCCAATGTCATAGTAGAGAGCATGTAAAATCCAAAAAACAAAAGTTCAGTAAAATGACCCAAAATCAAAATTAAAAGCGTCTGAGGAGAAGCGTAAACTTGCCAATATGCCATTTACGACACGGAGTGGCAAGGAACGGCTGAGGCCCTGGCCTATGTTCATGGCTAGTGGTTCAGCTTCACATGAGGATGGAAGCACTCATCCTCTCGCTAGAAAAAAGAAAAGACTAAAGCTGGCAAAAGCACAGCAAAGAACTGTGCGTTCTTCAAAATCACAAATCCCCAAGGAGAGTCCAATTGTGTCGGTTGCGATGCCTGACCTTCCCAACACTGGACGGGAAGAGCTTGCGCCTTCCACCATTTGCACGCCCCCTGCAAGTGCTGTAAGGAGCACCCGCAGTCCAGTTCCTGATAGTCAAATTGAAGATGTCACTGTTGAAGTACACCAGGTTGAGGATATGGGTGTTGCTGGCGCTGGGGAGGAAATTGACAAGGAGGATTCTGATGGTGAGGTGGTTTGTTTAAGTCAGGCACCCGGGGAGACACCTGTTGTCCGTGGGAGGAATATGGCCATTGACATGCCTGGTCAAAATACAAAAAAAATCAGCTCTTCGGTGTGGAATTATTTCAACACAAATGCGGACAACAGGTGTCAAGCCGTGTGTTGCCTTTGTCAAGCTGTAATAAGTAGGGGTAAGGACGTTAACCACCTCGGAACATCCTCCCTTATACGTCACCTGCAGCGCATTCATCATAAGTCAGTGACAAGTTCAAAAACTTTGGGTGACAGCGGAAGCAGTCCACTGACCACTAAATCCCTTCCTCTTGTAACCAAGCTCCTGCAAACCACACCACCAACTCCCTCAGTGTCAATTTCCTCCTTACCCAGGAAAGCCAATAGTCCTGCAGGCCATGTCACTGTCAAGTCTGACGAGTCCTCTCCTGCCTGGGATTCCTCCGATGCATCCTTGAGTGTAACGCCTACTGCTGCTGGCGCTGCTGTTGTTGCTGCTGGGAGTCGATCGTCATCCAAGAGGGGAAGTCGGAAGACCACTTGTACTACTTCCAGTAAGCAATTGACTGTCCAACAGTCCTTTGCGAGGAAGATGAAATATCACAGCAGTCATCCTGCTGCAAAGCAGATAACTCAGGCCTTGGCAGCCTGGGCGGTGAGAAACGTGGTTCCGGTATCCATCGTTAATTCAGAGGCAACTATAGACTTGATTGAGGTACTGTGTCCCCGGTACCAAATACCATCTAGGTTCCATTTCTCTAGGCAGGCGATACCGAAAATGTACACAGACCTCAGAAAAGACTCACCAGTGTCCTAAAAAATGCAGTTGTACCCAATGTCCACTTAACCACGGACATGTGGACAAGTGGAGCAGGGCAGACTCAGGACTATATGACTGTGACAGCCCACTGGGTAGATGTATTGCCTCCCGCAGCAAGAACAGCAGCGGCGGCACCAGTAGCAGCATCTCGCAAACGCCAAGTCGTTCCTAGGCAGGCTACGCTTTGTATCACCGCTTTCCATAAGAGGCACACAGCTGACAACCTCTTACGGGAACTGAGGAAGATCATCGCAGAATGGCTTACCCCAATTGGACTCTCCTGGGGATTTGTGACATCGGACAACGCCAGCAATATTGTGCGTGCATTACATCTGGGCAAATTCCAGCACATCCCATGTTTTGCACATACATTGAATTTGGTGGTGCAGAATTATTTAAAAAACGACAGGGGCGTGCAAGAGATGCTGTCGGTGGCCCGAAGAATTGCGGGCCACTTTCGGCATTCAGGCACCGCGTACAGAAGACTGGAGCACCACCAAACATTCCTGAACCTGCCCTACCATCATCTGAAGCAAGAGGTGGTAACGAGGTGGAATTCAACCCTCTATATGCTTCAGAGGATGGAGGAGCAGCAAAAGGCCATTCAAGCCTATACATCTGCCCACGATATAGGCAAAGGAGGGGGAATGCACCTGACTCAAGCGCAGTGGAGAATGATTTCAACGTTGTGCAAGGTTCTGCAACCCTTTGAACTTGCCACACGTGAAGTCAGTTCAGACACTGCCAGCCTGAGTCAGGTCATTCCCCTCATCAGGCTTTTGCAGAAGAAGCTGGAGACATTGAAGGAGGTGCTAAAACAGAGCGATTCCGCTAGACATGTGGGACTTGTGGATGGAGCCCTTAATTCGCTTAACCAGGATTCACGGGTGGTCAATCTGTTGAAATCAGAGCACTACATTTTGGCCACCGTGCTCGATCCTAGATTTAAAACCTACGTTGTATCTCTCTTTCCGGCAGACACAAGTCTGCAGAGGTTCAAAGACCTGCTGGTGAGAAAATTGTCAAGTCAAGCGGAACGTGACCCGTCAACATCTCCTCCTTCACATTCTCCCGCAACTGGGGGTGCGAGGAAAAGGCTAATAAATCCTAGCCCACCCGCTGGCGGTGATGCAGGGCAGTCTGGAGCGAGTGCTGACATCTGGTCCGGACTGAAGGACCTGCCAATGATTACTGACATGTCGTCTACTGTCACTGCATATGATTCTCTCACCATGGAAAGAATGGTGGAGGATTATATGAGTGACCGCATCCAAGTAGGCACGTCAAACAGTCCGTACGTATACTGGCAGGAAAAAGAGGCAATTTGGAGGCCCTTGCACAAACTGGCTTTATTCTACCTAAGTTGCCCTCCCTCCAGTGTGTACTCCGAAAGAGTGTTTAGTGCAGCCGCTCACCTTGTCAGCAATCGGCGTACGAGGTTACTTCCAGAAAATGTGGAGAAGATGATGTTCATCAAAATTAATTATAATCAATTCCTCCGTGGAGACATTCACCAGCAGCAATTGCCTCCAGAAAGTACACGGGGACCTGAGATGGTGGATTCCAGTGGGGACGAATTAATAATCTGTGAGGAGGGGGATGTACACAGTGAAAGGGGTGAGGAATCGGAGGATGATGATGAGGTGGACATCTTGCCTCTGTAGAGCCAGTTTGTGCAAGGAGAGATTAATTGCTTCTTTTTTGGTGGGGGCACAAACCAACCAGTCATTTCAATCACAGTCGTGTGGCAGACCCTGTCGCTGAAATTATGGGTTTGTTAAAGTGTGCATGTCCTGTTTATACAACATAAGGGTGGGTGGGAGGGCCCAAGGACAATTCCATCTTGCACCTCTTTTTTCTTTCATTTTTCTTTGCATCATGTGCTGTTTGGGGACAATTTTTTGGAAGTGCCATCCTGTCTTGACTGACACTGCAGTGCCACTCCTAGATGGGCCAGGTGTTTGTGTCGGCCACTTGTGTCGCTTAGCTTAGTCAAACAGCCACCTTGGTACGCCTCTTTTTTTCTTTGCATCATGTGCTGTTTGGGGACAATTTTTTGGAAGTGCCATCCTGCCTGACACTGCAGTGCCACTCCTAGTTGGGCCAGGTGTTTGTGTCGGCCACTTGTGTCGCTTAGCTTAGTCACACAGCCACCTTGGTGCGCCTCTTTTTTTCTTTGCATCATGTGCTGTTTGGGGACAATTTTTTGGAAGTGCCATCCTGTCTTGATTGACACTGCAGTGCCACTCCTAGATGGGCCAGGTGTTTGTGTCGGCCACTTGTGTCGCTTAGCTTAGTCAAACAGCCACCTTGGTGCGCCTCTTTTTTTCTTTGCATCATGTGCTGTTTGGGGACAATTTTTTGGAAGTGCCATCCTGTCTTGATTGACACTGCAGTGCCACTCCTAGATGGGCCAGGTGTTTGTGTCGGACACTTTTGTCGCTTAGCTTAGTCACACAGCCACCTTGGTGCGCCTCTTTTTTTCTTTGCATCATGTGCTGTTTGGGGACAATTTTTTGGAAGTGCCATCCTGCCTGACACTGCAGTGCCACTCCTAGATGGGCCAGGTGTTTGTGTCGGCCACTTGTGTCGCTTAGCTTAGTCACACAGCCACCTTGGTGCGCCTCTTTTTTTCTTTGCATCATGTGCTGTTTGGGGACAATTTTTTGGAAGTGCCATCCTGTCTTGATTGACACTGCAGTGCCACTCCTAGATGGGCCAGGTGTTTGTGTCGGACACTTGTGTCGCTTAGCTTAGTCACACAGCCACCTTGGTGCGCCTCTTTTTTTCTTTGCATCATGTGCTGTTTGGGGACAATTTTTTTGGAAGTGCCATCCTATCTTGATTGACACTGCAGTGCCACTCCTAGATGGGCCAGGTGTTTGTGTCGGCCACTTGTGTCGCTTAGCTTAGTCAAACAGCCACCTTGGTGCGCCTCTTTTTTTCTTTGCATCATGTGCTGTTTGGGGACTATTTTTTAAATCGGCCATCCTGTCTGACACTGCAGTGCCACTCCTAGATGGGCCAGGTGTTTGTGTCGGCCACTTGGGTCGCTTAGCTTAGTCATCCAGCGACCTTGATGCAAATTGTAGGACTAAAAATAATATTGTGAGGTGTGAGGTGTTCAGAATAGACTGGAAATGAGTGGAAATTATGGTAATTGAGGTTAATAATACTATGGGATCAAAATGACCCCCGAATTCTATGATTTAAGCTGTTTTTTAGGGTTTTTTGAAAAAAAAACACCCGAATCCAAAACACACCCGAATACGACAAAAAATTTTCGGTGAGGTTTTGCCAAAACGCGTCCGAATCCAAAACACGGCCGCGGAACCGAATCCAAAACCAAAACACAAAACACATCACTAAAAATAACCCACCCAAAACTAAAGGCCAGTACTCACTGGCCGATGTCAGAGAGATGTGTGCTGAGCGAACCGCTCAGCACACATCTCTCCCGGCGCTCAGCACAGCGCGATCTGTGCTGAGCGTGCGGGGGGGGAGACGGGGGGCCGCTCACTTCACCCAGCGGGTGAAGTGAGCGACCCGCTAGATTGGCCTGCATGCAGGCCAATCTAGCAGCAGCGATAGCGATGCGCGGGGCTGCGCATCGCTATCGCTGAGGGGGCTACACACGGAGCGATTGTGCTTAAAATCTAAGCAATCTAGTCAGATTGCTTAGATTTTAAGCAGCGATCGCTCCGTGAGTACCCCCCTTAACTCTCACTGCACATGTTATATCTGCCTCCCCTGCAGTGCACATGGGGGGTAATTCCAAGTTGGTCGTAGCAGGATTTTTGATAGCAACTGGGCAAAACCATGTGCACTGCAGGGGAGGCAGATATAACATGTGCAGAAAGAGTTAGATTTGGGTGGGTTATTTTATTTCTGTGCAGGGTAAATACTGGCTGCTTTATTTTTACACTGCAATTTAGATTGCAGATTGAACACACCACACCCAAATCTAACTCTCTCTGCACATATTATATCTGCCTCCCCTGCAGTGCACATGGTTTTGCCGAGTTGCTATCAAAAATCCTGCTGCGATCAACTTGGAATTTCCCCCATGGTTTTGCCCAACTGCTAACAAAATTCCTGCTGCGATCAACTTGGAATTACCCCCATTGATTCCAAACCAGAGTATGTTTTAATGAACGTAACAGGATACAGGTGATAGAAGATACACAGCAGTCAATATGATAAGATATCCATCTCTCCTGGGCTAAGTACTGTACAGCCATACAGCACTGTGATGATCTATAACACAGTAGCAGGGTTGGGCACATCCAGACCCTTTTATAGAGAAAAGTAAACAACATGCACCTGCAGTCTAATCAGTCTGGTGACACAGACATGTGATGTTTTTGTGGCTAATGAGTAATGCACAATAACACTGGCATGTGATGTTATTGTGGTTGATGAGTCATACACAATAACACTCAAGAGACAATTCGTAGTGTTTAATCATTTAACAACGTCAGAAAGAGGTGCTCACAGAAAAAAATGTTTTATTAAACTATTTTTTCCGTTTTGTTTAGTTAATTTTTTTTTTTAAACAACTTTATTTTTATTTTTTTAAATCTAGTATTGGAAGCCAAAGCTCAGGCTTCTGTCTGAGTACGCATGTGTTATTTTAAAGTAACCTGGGTCACGCCATTCACATCAAAATTTACCCGAGTTAGACATGGGATTAACCCTGGTCAAGACCCAGGCAGTGGACCAGGGACGCACAATATGGGGGAAGCGTTTCACACTAAGCCAGGACTCGGGTTGCGCTGACTGCCCCGGCAATAACCTGAGTTATCCACAAGGTGTGAAAGGGGTATAAGACTGAGCCGATCTCCCCCCCCCCCCCCCCAACCTCACCTCCCTCAATTTCATTATCTGTTGATGGCACCATCATCTCTTCTAGCTCATAAATGTGCTGTATTTCAGTTATCCTTGGCTCTTCCCTCTCCTTCAAACCTCAAATTCAGTACCTCTCGCAGTCCCGCAGTTTCACGGGCAGATGTGGGAGAGATGTGTGCTGAGCGTGCAGAGGGAGACGGGGGGCGCTCATTTCACCCAGCGGGTGAAATGAGCGACCTGCTAGATTGGCCAGGCCAGGCCAATCTAGCACCAGCGATAGTGATGCGCGGGGCTGCGCATCGCTATCGCTGTGGGGGGTACACACGGAGCGATCATGCTTAAAATCTAAGCAATCTGGTCAGATTGCTTAGATTATCGCTCCGTGAGTACCCCCTTTAAGACCCTCATCCACTCACTGGTCATCTCCAGACTGGACTACTATAACCTCCTATCTGGCCTGCCTGACTACTGCTTCTCTCCACTCCAGTCTGTACTCAATACTGCTGGCCAGCTCATCTTCCTCTCCAGTCTTCCTCTCCTCTCCTGCAAGCCCTACACTGGCTCCCCTTCTCCTTCAGAACCCAATTCAAACATTCTCACACTCACTTTCAAAGCCCTCACCCATTCCTCTCCTATTTACGTCTCTAACCTCGTCTCCCTTCACACTCCCTCCCACCCACTTTGCTCCACAAATGAATGCCTCCCATCCTGCCAACTTCCTCCCACTCCTGCCTCCAAGATTTTGCCTGTGCTAATCCCTACCACTGGAACTCTATCCCTCTCTCTATCAGAGTCTCCACTAGAGATGAGCGCCGGAAATTTTTCGGGTTTTGTGTTTTGGTTTTGGGTTCGGTTCCGCGGCCGTGTTTTGGGTTCGACCGCGTTTTGGCAAAACCTCACCGAATTTTTTTTGTCGGATTCGGGTGTTTTTTTCAAAAAACACTAAAAAACAGCTTAAATCATAGAATTTGGGGGTCATTTTGATCCCAAAGTATTATTAACCTCAAAAACCATAACTTACACTCATTTTCAGTCTATTCTGAATACCTCACACCTCACAATATTATTTTTAGTCCTAAAATTTGCACCTAGGTCGCTGGATGACTAAGCTAAGCGACCCTAGTGGCCGACACAAACACCGGGCCCATCTAGGAGTGTCACTGCAGTGTCACGCAGGATGTCCCTTCCAAAAAACCCTCCCCAAACAGCACATGACGCAAAGAAAAAAAGAGGCGCAATGAGGTAGCTGTGTGAGTAAGATAAGCGACCCTAGTGGCCGACACAAACACAGGGCCCATCTAGGAGTGTCACTGCAGTGTCACGCAGGATGTCCCTTCCAAAAAACCCTCCCCAAACAGCACATGACGCAAAGAAAAAAAGAGGCGCAATGAGGTAGCTGTGTGAGTAAGATAAGCGACCCTAGTGGCCGACACAAACACCGGGCCCATCTAGGAGTGTCACTGCAGTGTCACGCAGGATGTCCCTTCCAAAAAACCCTCCCCAAACAGCACATGACGCAAAGAAAAAAAGAGGCGCAATGAGGTAGCTGTGTGAGTAAGATAAGCGACCCTAGTGGCCGACACAAACACCGGGCCCATCTAGGAGTGTCACTGCAGTGTCACGCAGGATGTCCCTTCCAAAAAACCCTCCCCAAACAGCACATGACGCAAAGAAAAAAAGAGGCGCAATGAGGTAGCTGTGTGAGTAAGATAAGCGACCCTAGTGGCCGACACAAACACCGGGCCCATCTAGGAGTGTCACTGCAGTGTCACGCAGGATGTCCCTTCCAAAAAACCCTCCCCAAACAGCACATGACGCAAAGAAAAAAAGAGGCGCAATGAGGTAGCTGTGTGAGTAAGATAAGCGACCCTAGTGGCCGACACAAACACCGGGCCCATCTAGGAGTGGCACTGCAGTGTCACGCAGGATGTCCCTTCCAAAAAACCCTCCCCAAACAGCACATGACGCAAAGAAAAATTAAAGAAAAAAGAGGTGCAAGATGGAATTGTCCTTGGGCCCTCCCACCCACCCTTATGTTGTATAAACAGGACATGCACACTTTAACCAACCCATCATTTCAGTGACAGGGTCTGCCACACGACTGTGACTGAAATGACGGGTTGGTTTGGACCCCCACCAAAAAAGAAGCAATTAATCTCTCCTTGCACAAACTGGCTCTACAGAGGCAAGATGTCCACCTCATCATCATCCTCCGATATATCACCGTGTACATCCCCCTCCTCACAGATTATCAATTCGTCCCCACTGGAATCCACCATCTCAGCTCCCTGTGTACTTTGTGGAGGCAATTGCTGCTGGTCAATGTCTCCACGGAGGAATTGATTATAATTCATTTTAATGAACATCATCTTCTCCACATTTTCTGGATGTAACCTCGTACGCCGATTGCTGACAAGGTGAGCGGCGGCACTAAACACTCTTTCGGAGTACACACTTGTGGGAGGGCAACTTAGGTAGAATAAAGCCAGTTTGTGCAAGGGCCTCCAAATTGACTCTTTTTCCTGCCAGTATAAGTACGGACTGTGTGACGTGCCTACTTGGATGCGGTCACTCATATAATCCTCCACCATTCTTTCAATGGTGAGAGAATCATATGCAGTGACAGTAGACGACATGTCCGTAATCGTTGTCAGGTCCTTCAGTCCGGACCAGATGTCAGCATCAGCAGTCGCTCCAGACTGCCCTGCATCACCGCCAGCGGGTGGGCTCGGAATTCTGACCCTTTTCCTCGCACCCCCAGTTGCGGGAGAATGTGAAGGAGGAGATGTTGACAGGTCGCGTTCCGCTTGACTTGACAATTTTCTCACCAGCAGGTCTTTCAACCCCAGCAGATTTGTGTCTGCCGGAAAGAGAGATCCAAGGTAGGCTTTAAATCTAGGATCGAGCACGGTGGCCAAAATGTAGTGCTCTGATTTCAACAGATTGACCACCCGTGAATCCTTGTTAAGCGAATTAAGGGCTCCATCCACAAGTCCCACATGCCTAGCGGAATCGCTCCGTGTTAGCTCCTCCTTCAATGTCTCCAGCTTCTTCTGCAAAAGCCTGATGAGGGGAATGACCTGACTCAGGCTGGCAGTGTCTGAACTGACTTCACGTGTGGCAAGTTCAAAGGGCATCAGAACCTTGCACAACGTTGAAATCATTCTCCACTGCGCTTGAGACAGGTGCATTCCACCTCCTATATCGTGCTCAATTGTATAGGCTTGAATGGCCTTTTGCTGCTCCTCCAACCTCTGAAGCATATAGAGGGTTGAATTCCACCTCGTTACCACTTCTTGCTTCAGATGATGGCAGGGCAGGTTCAGTAGTTTTTGGTGGTGCTCCAGTCTTCTGTACGTGGTGCCTGTACGCCGAAAGTGTCCCGCAATTCTTCTGGCCACCGACAGCATCTCTTGCACGCCCCTGTCGTTTTTTAAAAAATTCTGCACCACCAAATTCAAGGTATGTGCAAAACATGGGACGTGCTGGAATTTGCCCATATTTAATGCACACACAATATTGCTGGCGTTGTCCGATGCCACAAATCCACAGGAGAGTCCAATTGGGGTAAGCCATTCCGCGATGATCTTCCTCAGTTGCCGTAAGAGGTTTTCAGCTGTGTGCGTATTCTGGAAAGCGGTGATACAAAGCGTAGCCTGCCTAGGAAAGAGTTGGCGTTTGCGAGATGCTGCTACTGGTGCCGCCGCTGCTGTTCTTGCGGCGGGAGTCCATACATCTACCCAGTGGGCTGTCACAGTCATATAGTCCTGACCCTGCCCTGCTCCACTTGTCCACATGTCCGTGGTTAAGTGGACATTGGGTACAACTGCATTTTTTAGGACACTGGTGAGTCTTTTTCTGACGTCCGTGTACATTCTCGGTATCGCCTGCCTAGAGAAGTGGAACCTAGATGGTATTTGGTAACGGGGGCACACTGCCTCAATAAATTGTCTAGTTCCCTGTGAACTAACGGCGGATACCGGACGCACGTCTAACACCAACATAGTTGTCAAGGCCTCAGTTATCCGCTTTGCAGCAGGATGACTGCTGTGATATTTCATCTTCCTCGCAAAGGACTGTTGGACAGTCAATTGCTTACTGGAAGTAGTACAAGTGGGCTTACGACTTCCCCTCTGGGATGACCATCGACTCCCAGCAGCAACAACAGCAGCGCCAGCAGCAGTAGGCGTTACACGCAAGGATGCATCGGAGGAATCCCAGGCAGGAGAGGACTCGTCAGAATTGCCAGTGACATGGCCTGCAGGACTATTGGCATTCCTGGGGAAGGAGGAAATTGACACTGAGGGAGTTGGTGGGGTGGTTTGCGTGAGCTTGGTTACAAGAGGAAGGGATTTACTGGTCAGTGGACTGCTTCCGCTGTCGCCCAAAGTTTTTGAACTTGTCACTGACTTATTATGAATGCGCTGCAGGTGACGTATAAGGGAGGATGTTCCGAGGTGGTTAACGTCCTTACCCCTACTTATTACAGCTTGACAAAGGCAACACACGGCTTGACACCTGTTGTCCGCTTTTCTGTTGAAATACCTCCACACTGAAGAGCTGATTTTTTTGGTATTTTCACCAGGCATGTCAACGGCCATATTCCTCCCACGGACAACAGGTGTCTCCCCGGGTGCCTGACTTAAACAAACCACCTCACCATCAGAATCCTCCTGGTCAATTTCCTCCCCAGCGCCAGCAACACCCATATCCTCCTCATCCTGGTGTACTTCAACACTGACATCTTCAATCTTGACTATCAGGAACTGGACTGCGGGTGCTCCTTCCAGCACTTGCAGGGGGCGTGCAAATGGTGGAAGGCGCATGCTCTTCACGTCCAGTGTTGGGAAGGTCAGGCATCGCAACCGACACAATTGGACTCTCCTTGTGGATTTGGGATTTCGAAGAACGCACAGTTCTTTGCGGTGCTTTTGCCAGCTTGAGTCTTTTCAGTTTTCTAGTGAGAGGCTGAGTGCTTCCATCCTCATGTGAAGCTGAACCACTAGCCATGAACATAGGCCAGGGCCTCAGCCGTTCCTTGCCACTCCATGTGGTAAATGGCATATTGGCAAGTTTACGCTTCTCCTCCGACAATTTTATTTTAGGTTTTGGAGTCCTTTTTTTACTGATATTTGGTGTTTTGGATTTGACATGCTCTGTACTATGACATTGGGCATCGGCCTTGGCAGACGACGTTGCTGGCATTTCATCGTCTCGGCCATGACTAGTGGCAGCAGCTTCAGCACGAGGTGGAAGTGGATCTTGATCTTTCCCTAATTTTGGAACCTCAACATTTTTGTTCTCCATATTTTAATAGGCACAACTAAAAGGCACCTCAGGTAAACAATGGAGATGGATGGATACTAGTATACTTATGGATGGACTGCCGAGTGCCGACACAGAGGTAGCTACAGCCGTGGACTACCGTACTGTGTCTGCTGCTAATATAGACTGGATGATAATGAGATGAAATCAATATATATATATGTATGTATATATAATATCACTAGTACTGCAGCCGGACAGGTAGATAATATATTTATTAGGTAATGATGACTGATGACGGACCTGCTGGACACTGTCAGCTCAGCAGCACCGCAGACTGCTACAGTAAGCTACTATACGATAGTAGTATGTACAAAGAAGAAAGAAAAAAAAAAAACCCACGGGTAGGTGGTATACAATTATGGATGGACTGCTGAGTGCCGACACAGAGGTAGCTACAGCCGTGGACTAACGTACTGTGTCTGCTGCTAATATAGACTGGATGATTGATAATGAGATGAAATCAATATATATATGTATGTATATATATATATAATATCACTAGTACTGCAGCCGGACAGGTAGATAATATATTTATTAGGTAATGATGACTGATGATGGACCTGCTGGACACTGTCAGCTCAGCAGCACCGCAGACTGCTACAGTAAGCTACTATACTATAGTAGTATGTACAAAGAAGAAAGAAAAAAAAAAAACCACGGGTAGGTGGTATACAATTATGGATGGACTGCCGAGTGCCGACACAGAGGTAGCTACAGCCGTGGACTAACGTACTGTGTCTGCTGCTAATATAGACTGGATGATTGATAATGAGATGAAATCAATATATATATGTATGTATATATAATATCACTAGTACTGCAGCCGGACAGGTAGATAATATATTTATTAGGTAATGATGACTGATGACGGACCTGCTGGACACTGTCAGCTCAGCAGCAC
Organism: Pseudophryne corroboree; assembly: GCF_028390025.1. NCBI lineage: Eukaryota > Metazoa > Chordata > Amphibia > Anura > Myobatrachidae > Pseudophryne > Pseudophryne corroboree. Next base: position 439,698,213 of record NC_086452.1, read on the forward strand.
CGCAGACTGCTACAGTAAGCTACTATACTATAGTAGTATGTACAAAGAAGAAAGAAAAAAAAAAAACCACGGGTAGGTGGTATACAATTATGGATGGACTGCCGAGTGCCGACACAGAGGTAGCTACAGCCGTGGACTAACGTACTGTGTCTGCTGCTAATATAGACTGGATGATTGATAATGAGATGAAATCAATATATATATGTATGTATATATAATATCACTAGTACTGCAGCCGGACAGGTAGATAATATATTTATTAGGTAATGATGACTGATGACGGACCTGCTGGACACTGTCAGCTCAGCAGCACCGCAGACTGCTACAGTAAGCTACTATACTATAGTAGTATGTACAAAGAAGAAAGAAAAAAAAAAAACCACGGGTAGGTGGTATACAATTATGGATGGACTGCCGAGTGCCGACACAGAGGTAGCTACAGCCGTGGACTAACGTACTGTGTCTGCTGCTAATATAGACTGGATGATTGATAATTAGATGAAATCAATATATATATGTATGTATATATAATATCACTAGTACTGCAGCCGGACAGGTAGATAATATATTTATTAGGTAATGATGACTGATGACGGACCTGCTGGACACTGTCAGCTCAGCAGCACCGCAGACTGCTACAGTAAGCTACTATACTATAGTAGTATGTACAAAGAAGAAAGAAAGAAAAAAAAAAAAACACGGGTAGGTGGTATACAATTATGGATGGACTGCTGAGTGCCGACACAGAGGTAGCTACAGCCGTGGACTAACGTACTGTGTCTGCTGCTAATATAGACTGGATGATTGATAATGAGATGAAATCAATATATATATGTATGTATATATAATATCACTAGTACTGCAGCCGGACAGGTAGATAATATATTTATTAGGTAATGATGACTGATGACGGACCTGCTGGACACTGTCAGCTCAGCAGCACCGCAGACTGCTACAGTAAGCTACTATACTATAGTAGTATGTACAAAGAAGAAAGAAAAAAAAAAAACCACGGGTAGGTGGTATACAATTATGGATGGACTGCTGAGTGCCGACACAGAGGTAGCTACAGCCGTGGACTAACGTACTGTGTCTGCTGCTAATATAGACTGGATGATTGATAATGAGATGAAATCAATATATATATGTATGTATATATAATATCACTAGTACTGCAGCCGGACAGGTAGATAATATATTTATTAGGTAATGATGACTGATGACGGACCTGCTGGACACTGTCAGCTCAGCAGCACCGCAGACTGCTACAGTAAGCTACTATACTCTATAGTAGTATGTAGAAAGAAGAAAGAAAAAAAAAAACCACGGGTAGGTGGTATACAATTATGGATGGACTGCCGAGTGCCGACACAGAGGTAGCTACAGCCGTGGACTAACGTACTGTGTCTGCTGCTAATATAGAGTCTAGACTGGATGATAAATTATTGATAATGAGATGAAATCAATATAATATCACTAGTACTGCAGCCGGACAGGTACTATATATATTTATTATGTAATGACTGATGACGGACCTGCTGGACACTGTCAGGTCAGCACAGCACCGCAGACTGCTACAGTAAGCTACTATAGTAGTATGTATAAAGAAGAATGAAAAAAAAAAAAAAACACGGGTAGGTGGTATACAATATTATATATATATATATATATATTATATACAATTATATATATATATATATATATATATATATTAAACTGGTGGTGATTGATTATTAAACTGGTGGTCACTTCAGGGCAGGTCACGTTGCAACTTGCAACTAGTACTCCGAGGCCTAAGCAGACAATCACAAAATATATTATTATACTGGTGGTCAGTGTGGTCACAACAATGGCAGTGTGGCACTGACTCTGGCAGCAAAAGTGTGCACTGTACGTTATATGTACTCCTGAGTCCTGCTCTCAGACTCTAACTGCTCCCCACTGTCAGTGTCTCCCCCACAAGTCAGATAATACACTTACAGTCACACTATCTAATCTATAAATATCACTTCAGCAAGTAGTATAGTAGTATACAGTAGTACTCCTCCTAATAATGCTCCCCGAAAATACTGTGTCTCTCTCTTCTCTAAACGGAGAGGACGCCAGCCACGTCCTCTCCCTATGACTCTCAATGCACGTGTGAAAATGGCGGCGACGCGCGGCTCCTTATATAGAATCCGAGTCTCGCGATAGAATCCGAGCCTCGCGAGAATCCGACAGCGTGATGATGACGCTCGGGTTAGCCGAGCAAGGCGGGAAGATCCGAGCCTGCTCGGACCCGTGTAAAAAACCTGAAGTTCGGGCGGGTTCGGATTCAGAGGAACCGAACCCGCTCATCTCTAGTCTCCACCTCTACAAAACTTCAAATGGGCCTTCCAGCTCTCATCCTAAGTAACCCACTGCTCCATGCTCACTGTCACTCCCTTCTGTGTCATCTCTGTCGGTCTCCCACTCCCCTTCAGAGTGTAAGCTTTCATGAGCATGAGCCCTCTTCCCTCTTGTGCATCTCCTCACTGTCTACAGCGGCACCAAACCTTTGGGTTTGGCCACCCCGCTGCTCATTTAGGTACTACCTTGTCCACATTCTGCAATGTTCTGCACTGTAAGTCACTTTTTTCTTGTCTTGTTCACACTGTTTCTGTTTATGTACTCTGTAAGGCGCTGCAGACCCCTTGTGGCACCATGTAAATAAAGGCTGATAATAATATAGATGAATCCTGTTGCTGCATACATGCATGTGACTCAGAATACTGACGGATCTTCACATAGGACATCTGATGGCAGAAAGCAGCCAGAACTGCGACCACATAACGTACCCACTAAGTTTATCGTTACTAATATAGCAGCAACTTATTCTGCAGCGTTGTACATTTCGGCAGACAAAATAAGGTTTAATTCAGAGTTGCTCATAAATGTAACTACGGAAGGGTCATACATATCTCAGCTCAATCTTCACCTGTGGCTGTAACTGGGCGTATAGATGTTGGACAGGTGAGTCCCTAGATCCCCTACAAAATAAGAGATTTATACAATGGGCCCATCTGAAATTATATCCACAGCGATGACCTTTGTTGAGAGCTCAGTCACTGTATGGTGCATTCACATGCAGAAGAGTTTGCCCCATTAATCACCTGTGACGAGAGGTAGAGAAGATTGTGGCTTGGAGGAGGTACTGGATACACACTATAAGATTATCTGTCCAATCTTTCTGGTTGGAAAAAATAATCTGGTAATGTATGGGAGCAAATTACAAATGGCCATTTGCTCCTAAACACTGGAAAATGGACAAAAATGGTCATTCTGGCAAATTGGTTAAATTAGTTTGATTTCACCAATTTATACGAACAACTGTTTTGTCCATTTTCCATATTTTGATTGTCATTTGCTCCCATACATTACCAGATTTTCTGTCCAACCAGCCAAATTGGACAGATAATCTTATAGGGTGTATTTTAGAATTATGGATATGTGTATTAAACTGGATACACGCTATAAAATTATCTGTCCAATCTGGCCGGTTGGAAAGAAATGCTATTAAAGTCTGGGAGCAAATGACAATGAATGAAACCATTTGTTCCCAAAATGGACAAAAACGGTTGTTCAGATTAATCTTTAGTTAAACCAAACAGATTTAACCAATTTGTCTGAATGACTGTGTTTGTCTGGTTTCCAGTGTTTGGAAGCAAATAGTCAATTGTCATTTGCTCCCCATACATTACCAGATTTTCGTTCCATCCAGATTGACCATATTATCCGTTTGAACTGGGACACTCATGGATTACACAGGTTCTGTGGCTGGCTGACTACAAGCCTGCCTTTCATCTGGTTTTAAGCAGCCACCGAACCTGTGTAATTCATGAGTGTCCCAGGTTAAAGGGATAATATGGTCATTTTATAGGCCTCTGAAATTGAATTCCAATTCTATTAGTTCACTTCTAAGTAACAGGGAGCAGAAGGACCAAATTGTCTGCAATGCACCATGGGGGTAATTCCAAGTTGATCGCAGCGGGAATTTTGTTAGCAGTTGGGCAAAACCATGTGCACTGCAGGGGAGGCAGATTTAACATGTGCAGAAAGAGTAAGGGGCCCTACACACTCGGCGATGCGCCGCCGAGGTGCCCGACGGCCGACGAGCAACCCGGCGGCGGGGGGGCAGTGACGGGGGGAGTGAAGTTTCTTCACTCCCCCCGTCACCCGGCTGCATTGAAGTGCAGGCAAATATGGACGAGATCGTCCATATTGGCCTGCATGCACAGCCGACGGTAGATCAGCGATGAACGAGCGCGGGGCCGCGCATCGTTCATCGCTGGAGTCTCCACACTGAAAGATATGAACGAGTTCTCGTTCATTTATGAACGAGATCG